>NW_007247397.1:95901-107727 GCF_000164805.1 Carlito syrichta
GGGCAGGATGTCCTCGGTCGCAGGAGAGGTGGCAGTGATCCCAGCAGATCTTCCCTGAAGGGGCTTCAAGGACTGAAGTTGTGGATCACCTCCAGCCCGGGTGGTGCAATGTGCTACCAGTGGCGGTGGCTGCGGCGGCGGCGGCAGCGGCATCTGCACTGCAGTGGCTGTCCAGACTGCTGCGATTCTCCAGCGGTGGCAACGGCCGAGCTCTGTATGAAGAGCAGGCTGTGATGTTGGGGTCCGTAGCCCCTGGGCAAGAGTCAGAGACCCACTGCACTTCTCCTTTGCGGAGGTTTTCACAGACTGGGTTGCCCTGTCGCCATCTTGCTGAAGTCCCCTGATTTTTCATTTGTGTCGATTTACCTCCCCACTTTTTTCTCCCCCCCATCTTCTTTAAATCTGTTGTTCAGGGGTGGCAGGGTTGCTTTTAGTTTCTGTTTGCTCAATCTCCTATTCTTCCTTATGTGAGTCTTCTGGCTTTATTTGATTCTGAGGCTGGACTGTAGGTTGAGGGTTATACCTCTTGCAGTTTTGAGATTTATTTGAAGGGGGAGCTGTGATTCAAAATTTATCTACAGATCCCAGTACTCACTGACAGATGAAGGGATAGGTTGGATCCCACTTCCCACTGCCTTGTAATCTGTACATCTGGGGTATTGGTTTGCTCCCTGAAAGTAAAATGATGTAAAAAAAAAAGGGAAAGAAATGGAATGGGGGAGGGGAGTGGAAGGTAGAGGCAGAGGAGAGTAAAAGGGAAAACAGACAAAGGTACCCACTAATAAATGAAAATAGACCTGAAGATGGATAAAAGTAAGAGAAAACAAAAACAAACAAACAAACAAACAAACAGTGACAACAACAAACAGACTAGGACATACAATCATACAGACACACAAGCTGACCAACCTCCTTATGATGTACTGTTCCCTTACACAAAAATGAGGTCTTAGATCACAAGTTGGAGGTTGTGCTGAGCTGGGTGGGTGAGGCACTGAAGGTCTTTGCCTGGTCATGGGGCTCCAGATGATCTCAGGTTCTACTGCAGCTGGTTCCAGCTAGGGGAGGCAGAGTGTGAGACTGCTGGGTGCTGTAGGTTGGCATGTCACATGCGGTTTGGGCCTCTTTTTCTATCTTTGTTCTTAGGTCACAAGCTGGAGGCTGGGTGGAGCTCATGGGGGAATGCAGGTCTCTGCCTGGTCTCGAGCTCCAGCTGTTCTCTGGTCCCGCTGTGGTCAGGGGGGAGTCAGGGAGGTGGAGTATGAGACTGCTGGGTGTTGCTGATCAGTGTAGCACTCAGGGTGGCAGGGGGTGGGGCAGTGTAGCCAACAAGGGAGACTGGAGCTCCATGGGGAGGGAGACGTGGGCCTCCCTAGACAGTGGGGGTTTGGGGTGGGGCTGGGCATTGCAGCCGCAGAGGGAGCCCAGAGCTCCATGAGTGGCAATGGCTTGGGTAGGGCAGGGTTCTTCAGCCAGGGAGGGGGCCTGAAGTTCTGAGATATGGGTGCCGTGGACCTCTGCCATCGGCAGTGGCTTTGTGCCAGGAGGGGCACTTCAGTCAGGGATGGAACCCATAGCTCCAAGGTGCAGGTGCTGGGGGCCTCCACAGGCTATGGTGGGGCTTGAGGCAGGGCTTGGGGGGGAGGCAGGGGCTTGGTGCTTCAACCTGGGACTTGAGGTGGGGCTTGGTACTTCAACCTGGGAGGAGTTCGGTAGTGGCTGGGTGCCAGGCAAAGCAGTGTAGCCAGCAAAGGAACCCAGAGCTCCACAAGGCGGGAGCCAAGGGCTTCCACAGGTGGCAGCAGCTTGGCACCAGGTGAGGCAGTGTAGCCAGGGAAGGAGTTGAGAGCTCCACACGGCTGGAGGCCCAGGGCCACCTGGGGCAGAACAGTGGTGGCAGTGGGGGCCATGGTACCTGGGTAGTGTGTGGGACCAAGGGCCTCCAGTCCTCGGACTGGTGCAGCTAGTGGGGGGTGGGAGGCAGGGGGTAACAAGAATATTCATGGGAACTCACTTTCACAGAGAATCTCACAGTTCCACCTGTGCCATAGCCATCTTACCAGAACTTGCAGGATATTGTTTAGTGTCTATGTCTTTTTGTGTTTTGGAGGTGGTGATGTTTATTTTTATGCCGCCATGATCTGCGAAAATGCATGGTATTGTTTCAATCTTTTGGGATTTTTTAATGATCAATTTATTTTCCAGAATGTGATTGATTATATTTTTGTTCATGGGCTGATGAGTAGAATGTTTACTCTATTCATTGGGTGAAGTGTTCAGTAGATGTCTTTTAAGTCCATTTGGTCAAGTATTGAGTTGAGGTTCCAGATCTCCTTATTGCTTTTTTGCCTTGATTATCTATCTAGAGCTGTTAGTGGGGTATTTAAGTCTCTGGCTATGATTGCTGTGGGTCAATGTCCTCTCTTAATTTGGGTGTTGATTTATAAAACCTGGTGCTCCTGTGTTGGGTGCATTTATGTTTAGGATGATTATTTCTTGCTGGTGGATTGAGTTTTTTGTCATTATCATTTTATAGTGTCCTTATGTATCCTTTTTAACTTTTGATGGCTTGAAGGCTTTTTTGTCTGATACTAGAGTAACTATTAATGCCTTCTTTTGCTTTTTGTTCACCTGAAAGTTCATATTCCATCTTCTAACTTTAAGTCTGTGGGTGTCCTTTATAGTGAGATGAGATTCCTGGAGACAGCAGATTGTTGAATTACTTTTTTAAATTCAGTTTGCCACTCTATTTTTTTAGTCTGTTCACATTTAGGTTGATTATTTAAATGTGAGAGTTTATACCTGTCATAGGACTCTTAGAAGACTGTTTTATTTTCTTTTAAATTTTTCATTTATATAGGCATGTTTTTATTTTTGTGGATGCTCTGTGTGCTGTTAACTCTGAGTTTGCCTGTACTCTTGTGATGTGTGTAGCCATTTTTTCCCCCTGTGCTCACTACCTTTAAGTATCTCCTGAAGGTTTGATCTGAAAGTAGTGTATTCTCTTACGGATTGGATGCCTGGGAAGATTTTAATTCTCCATCGCTGATAAGCATCTTGACTGGGTAGGAAATTCTTGATTGAAACTGCTCATCCTTAAGAACATTAAAAACCAGACTCCAATCCCTTCTGGCTTGTAGAGTTTCTGAAGATAAGTCTGGAACAATTCTGATTAGTCTTCCCCAGTAGTTAGTCTGATCTTTCCTCTTACTGCTTTTAGGATTTTTTTCCTCATACCTACTTTGTGTAAGTAGATTACTGTGTCTAGGTGTTGGTCTTTTCATGTGATACTTTGCAGGTGTTCTCTGAATTCCTTGTGCATAAATGGTCATGTCTCTGGTGAGATGAGGAAAGTTTTCTTGGATGACCTCATGGAATGCTTGTTTTGAGATGTTCTGTTTCCTTTTCTGCTTCAGAAATACCAATCAGGCATAGATTCAGCTTCTTGATATAATCACACTTCTCTTGAAGCCTTTACTCTCTCTTTTTGAGTTTTTACCTATATGTTTAAAAAATTGGGTTTATTCCAGATTTTGATCTTCAAGTTCTGAGATTATTTTCTCTGCTTGGTTAATTCTGCTCCCTATGCTTGTTTGTTTGTTATTTATTTTGAGACTGGAGTTCTTCATTTCTGTTCATTCAAATAAGCTTTTTTGAAATTAGTCAACTACTTTACAATTTCATTGAGTTTTGTTTCTTGATTGTCTTGATTCTTGTTCATTTCTGCCATTCAATCTTTGGCTTTTGTAGCTGATATATGAGGTAAGTTGGTCCAAGAGAGTTCCAGTTTCTTGTGCTCCAGTAGCTGTTTTGGGGGTCATTGTCTGTTTAGGACTCTGGTGATGACATGTTTTTCTGTTGATTTTTTTCCTCATTTTTGATGGATCTCTTTTCTTTCTATATAATTCTGTCACTCAGTGAGGGAAGGAAAATCATTTACTTCTGCTGTTTGCTCCACACTGTGATTGGATACCATAATCACATGTTCTCTCTACCTCTGCTAAATTAGTCAAACAGTTTTTCAGCCTGAGCAGAGTTTCCGATTCTGTTTGAGCCTGAAACTGGGTGGGAGGTGGGGCACCCAGAATCCCATGCCTTCTGGTCTTGTAGCTCTCTTCCTCCTTGGGAAGGATATAGATGGTAGGCAGGTCCATTCCCTGTTGGTAGGTTCTGTTACTGCTGGTTTCCTTTCCACAGCTAAACTTGTAGAACTAGATTATCCACTCCCTGTTGCACATCATTGGTGGATGGCAGCAGAGAGGGAGAAGGGTAACTTGATCCAGCACATTGTTGAATCACTGCTCCCTTTCTTCTCCCAGTGTAATCTCAGTCCTACTCAGTTTCCTTGTGGTGGGTTGATGGGAAGCCCAGGTTCCACACTTGTCTTTATGTCCTTTGTGTGATGAAGGAGACCTTTTCTGGCTGCAGGGAGTTTCACCCCTTCAAACGTGTTCAGGGTACCTTCCTTAACCCATGGCTAGATCCCCACTTTCCACCCTTCCCCGAAAGAGAGGTAGTGGTCTGTTGCTTCACCAAAGTGGCAGGTTTGTGAAGTAGATTCCTCCTGCAGACAGGCCTTCTTGTGCAGGAATCACTCCGCATTTCACCTGGGCACTGGTGCCCACCACTGCTTCCCAACCAGGTCTCCTTCCATGTGAAACTGACATCTTGTTCACTGCTGGGAAGGAATGAACCAATTCAGTACTCACCCCTCTTCTTCTCCAAATAGATCTTCCTCTTCTGTGTACACCTGTTGCTGGGGAGGGGGGGTTTGTGCAGAGCCACCAACCTTCTTTTCTAAAACAACAATGGATCTTGAAATACATTGCTATTTAACATTTTGAGTTCCCACCTTTATCCTTGATAGATGGCTGTTAAGTTTTCCTAATCCACAATGCACAGTGTCTTTGACACTGTAAATTTAATGGGATGTTTCATAATTAATTGATTTGCAATCCCCACATTTGGAGAAGGCGAGACACTCTTGCCATGTATAATCCCCCTTTCTCAAAGGCAATTATCTTTTATGCACACACCATTTTTACATTTTGCAGCAGTCCACCATAAATGTTTTCATTTTTATTATTCTATTTACCATATACAGATAATGTCCTTTGTTCATAAGTAGCTATGATTTTGCTTTGAGTTGGGAACATGCACTGAGATAAAATAGTTATGAATAATGTTGAGAGCAAAATTGCTAGATTAACAAATGCCGGAATGAATGTATTATTTTCCTTCTTCCAATTCCCCTTAATTGCTAAGGTAGATGAAATATTCTCTCTGGGTCTCTCTCTAGCTCTGCGTCTTCTTCTCTTGCTTTTTCCCTTGTAATTTCAAACCCTACTACTACTTTCCTCAAAGGTAGGATCAAGCTTGCTCTTGGGCTTAGTGTATATAATAATCACCTATTTTCCTGCCTAAAGAAAAATTTACTGTTGTCTTCTTTCTAAGAAGGCATGTCAAACCAGCATAGTGAGAGAGAGAGAGAGAGATAGAGAGAGATGATATGATGGCAGGAGGAAAATGATATGAAACAGATTGCACAGCTACATAGTTCTTGCCAGACACCCAAAATACTACTCCCAAACTATCTTTGATAGCAATAAGGACAGGGCCAATGGTCAAAGTGATCTTGTCCAAACATTTTTCTTTGAATCAAGAACAGTTCAAAATCAATGAGCTCCATTCCAGGGAATCACTTTGTTCTGTATAATTCAGTTTAACTTCAAGGGAAGAGGCTCTTGTAAATCTATTGACATGGCTTTACAGCATTTCAAAAAAATAAAAAGTAACATTTTGATTTGTTTTTTTAAACTGAAAACAATGTGAGTTTAAAACATCTATGTATTCATGCAGGATAAATTTTAATTCTTCTGAAAAAGTTCCAAGAAATCTTCAGAGCTATCTTCAGAGCTATATGCACTTGACTGGTTTATCATGGTGTAGCCTATGCACCAAGAAAGAGTCTGCATGACTACTACCCACCTCACTCTGCTCACCTGTCAGTCTTCAGCTGGGCTGTGGCTCAATCAACTTCTTATGATTATTCTCATAAGTACTCTGACAGCATACTAGCCAGGTCGACCAGCAGCATTTGGTTCTTGCTTGGCCAACTTTTTCCTGCCTTCCACATCTCTTGCAAAGACAATATAATAAAAATAAATAATATGAAGAAAAGAACTTTGGAGTCAGAAAGACTGACCCAGGCACAAATTCTAGCTATGTGTCCTTTATAAGGTTAGTAACTGATCTAAACACCAGGTACTCAAACAACCTGGAAGAATTTTCATGTCAATAGCAAGAGCAAACACAATGCTCCAAATAAGATGGTCCTGGCACATAGTAGATCATCAGTTAATATATAATCAAGTACATGCGGAAAGGAATTGTTCTGGTCTAGACAGAAACTTTGTATTGATTTTTCTTTTGTTTATCTGAAGGTAATAATTTGAGGTATAAGAGATGGAAATGTATTTAATTATTCAATTTAATTTTCTAGTTTTGCTATAAAAGCACCTTAAATTGTGGCCTGAGCACAACACTTGCATTTGGAGATATGCCGTACACAATTTTTTCAAGTTGAAGTGCCCTGTATAAAGAGATAATAAAATTAAGATTGGAAGAAAGTTTTGTTATTTTTTGCTGTGTTTATATCAAAGTCATATTTATGTATGATATTAAAAAGTCAAATTTTCCCCAGGGTCAATCATAAAAAAAGAAATCTACCTTACCCTTTTCTACCTATTTCTTACTCTGCAGAGGTACCTATTTTCACCTTTAGAAATTTATTTTGGTATTTACATCCATTCTTTTAAACGCTACGTTTTTATTTCCAGCATTATTTTTTTAACTTCCTACTCTGGAAGGTCTCATTCATCTACCACCACGTATTTTTACAAACTTCTCATTGCTTATGTCTCCGAACATATATAATTCTGGTTGGTCAAATCTTGAGTGATTATGTCAAATCCACTAACAAATGGCTCGTTTTTGTGACTGCTGTGCCTTTCTCTTAGAAGCTTTCCCTTAACACCTTTCTAGAGTTTATATTGGTTCCTCTTTTTTTCCTGGATTTCTAAGTAGTTACTACTAATGCCACCTTCCCCCAAACTTCAGCCAGCTGTGTAAATCTTCCCTAAGTACAGCTAAACACATCAAGTACTTCTTTAGTCTCATTTGCTTAGGGATAGCTCTCCCAGGGGAAAAACAGCTCCAATGTGTTCTCTTTGTCCTCTGCGGTCTGGCGCACAGCCAACATTCTAAGGCCTCCTTTCATCATCAACTTGGGTTCCCTTCACATCTTTTTTGAGTCAGATCTTCTGTTTTCTTAGGACCATGTCTCATTATTTCTTGATGTACTCTCTAAGTTTGGATTTATTGGACCACATTCTTCATTAGTTGTGATGAAGAATATGAGTGGTTCGTTTTTTGAGATATATGTCTGAAGGTAATTTAATTCTATCTTTGTATTTGTGATGGTTTGGCAAGATATAAAATTTCAGGCTTAATAATTTCCCTCATAATCACAAAGGTATCTTTTCATTGTCTTTTAGCTTCCAAAGTTGCATTTCAGAAGTCTGAAGGCATTTTAAGCAATGACCTTTTGTATGTAACTAGTGTTAGTCTCCCTACAATCTTCTCTTTGTCCTCCATTGTTTCAAAAATATTATAGCCTTTATGGTGGTCTGTTCATCAGGATTGGCAAACTTTATTTGCAGGCAAATGAAGAATATTTTGAAGATCCTTTACATAATCACTCAAAATGTAACCATTTTAAAATTTGAAATGTAATCATTTAAAAATGCAAACATCCTTTTGACTTTGAGCCACACAAAAACAGGAGGAGAGGGCTGGATTTGGAAGTAGTTTGCTAGCACTGCATTATTTAATTCATTTTGTTGAGTAATTGATGGACCTTAACAACTGGTAACTCATGTTCTTCACTTCTTTCTTTCATAATGTCCTCTCCTCCAATGTTCCTGCTTTGTAGTTCTTTTTTTTTTTTTTTGAGTCAAGGGCTGGATTACAGTGGCATCGTCATGGCTCACTATAGCCTCAAACTCCTAGGCTCAGGCAATATTCCTACCTCAGCCTCACGAGTAGCTGGGACTACAGGCAAACACCATCTCACCCAGCTAATTTTTTAAAGATTTTTTTTTTGGTCAAGACTAGGTTCCACTATGTCACCAGTGCTGATCTCCAACTCCTAAGCTCAAGCAATCCACCTTTCTTGACCTCCCAAAGTGCTGGGAGTACAAGTGTGAGCCATGGTGACTGGCCACTATAATTCTTACTATTCAAATATTGGTCTTCTGGATGCATTTTCTCAGTGTGTCTTATTTTTGTCTTTTTAAATGTTTTTGTTTTGCATTTTATTGAATAGCTTAATAAGTATGCTAATAAATACACATGCACATGAATCAATATACATTCTAAAGTTTTTGTAATTTGAGTACCTACACTGACTCCCCACTACTCCCTCAGAAGTTAGCTTTTCCTTATCTAGTTGCCAGATTCTAATGTTTTGTCTCTCTCATCTCCTCTCCTATCATCATTGTTTTGGGGGTTTGTTACCTTAAAATTTTTCATTTACTACCCACATGAGGTAGTGTTGATGGAAAGGGTAATTAAAAACTAAAAGCAAGTGCTTAACTTATTGTCCTTAATAAGAAATTTATAGATAATAAATTATTAAATAGGGGTAATCAAATTCCAGGTTTAACTATTTACTAAATTAGTATCTAGTTATTATAATAAAGTGGACAGTTAACACTTGCTGAATTGTTTGTATATACCAGTGTTTTCACATGCATTATCTTTTTAAAACTTAACCATCTTATAGTTAGATGGTTAAGATTAAAAAAGATAGAGATAGTTATAACTATTATTATTATTCCATTTTACAAATGAGAAAACAAAATCTTATAGAGAATAATTTGCCTAAAGTCACAAAGTTATGAAGAAGGAGAGTGAGATTCAAGTCCATATCATCTAATCTCAGAGTTAAAATTAATCATTTTAGTATTCTGTTTATATCATAAAGACAAATAAAAACTTTTCTTAATAGAGTAATACCTCTAGCTAGGACTTAAAGCTGCTGTACTTTGAAGAGGAATGGACTCTGATTTCTTAAAAATAAAATAATTTTATTTAAAGAATTTTTAGAATATAAAATACATGAACAAGTAAGAAAAGAAAAAGAATGTTTATTATTATAAACTTAACCATTACTAATTTTCAGAAGGCCAAAAATCTGATATTATTTCTGTAAAAACAACAGAGTAAATAATATTAATGTACTCATGTATTTATCAAACTTATTTATTTATTCCATCATTATTTATTTATTCCATCATTATTGTATTCACTTTTATTTACTCATTCATATAAAAGGCATGTATTTAAAATATCATGACTATATTAGGCTGCATTATTTAATTGCTTTTTAATATTATTCAGTTTAAGCCTGAGCTCAGAAACAAAGATACAACACCTCCTTGGGTCAGAGAGAAATTTGTCTTTCAGAATATATTTTATTTTGCTAACTCAAAAGATAATAATAATAATAATAATAACACAGACATGTGCTGACCTAAATTTGTGCAACTCTCCTGATATTTAATGGGCTCCATTTTTTTTTCTTGGCTAGATATTTTATGTCAGCAGTCTAACAAATTTTCTCCTCCTAGGAACAAAATTCCAGCATACTACACCAATCAAGAATTTAGCAAGAATTAAAATCAGTGCAGAGTTGAGGGAGACTAGGAGCATTCAATCCATAAAAGGGCATATCAGGAGACAGGTCTTCTTGACCATGGAAACTTTGACTGCTCCCTGAAAGCTCTTATCTAGTCTTAACTCTCTAGATTCAGATGATTGAAAAAGGATTATCCACAACAAAGAGAAAAGAAACTTCTCTTAAAACACTGCTTAAATTAATTTCAATTTTTTTCCAGTTTATCTCCAGCTCATCCTTCATTTTGACATATTTTAAGATATAAATAGCCTTGATTTCCACACACACATTAGCTTCAGCACTGTAGGCTTTTGACTGTCAGCTCCAGCATGAAGGAAGTGAAGGGTAGTTTACATTCAGAAATCGTTTGAAACATACTTCAACATCTTAGATTTGACAAGAGTTACAATGCAACTGAGTTACACTGGAGGCCCAGAATATAGAAGTATGGTCACTTTTATAAGTGTTCACTAGCGCTGAAGACTTTGAGTCCTTAAGCATTGTGTCTACAAATGAAATGTTTCTCTAACACCATTAAGGAGTCTGTTACATTCAAGTGGGTCCCACTGGGGCACAGAGCTAGGCATCTGCACATCTGTGTCTGAACCTTTCCTTCCCCTCAGGGACTCAAAAGCAAACAGGGCAATACAGTGGGAGAACAAAGTATCAGCAAGAATTTGCAAAAGGTGAATTTATACTCTGATCACACTGCCATTGGTGGTTTATTCAGGAAGACACTGTAGCCAAGAGAAGATTGACAAGTCATGCACTAGCAAAGAGATCAGAGCTGGCACTTAAGGAAGGGGTGGTTGAAAGCAGAGTTCAGTGATGATGCCCCAAGACCCTGGGAAGAAACCCAGGGTAAAGCTTGGAATTATAACAGAGTCTTCTCTAAAGATGGCTGGAGTCTATGCTGCTTGATTCCTTTAAATACTCTCAGTATACCCAGTGACCAATGAAATAGAAAAACAGATTTTGCTATAGAATTTTAATTAATGCTTTTAATAATAAGCATTTATGAAGCTCCTAGGATAAGCTAGGCACCAATCTAAGCTCTGGGGGGAAAATGCGGGAAAAGGCAGAGAAGTTTCCTGCCTTTGGAGAGTTTAAGCTTCAGCAATAAAAGATGGGCAATAAATAATTTTAGAAAATGGACGAAACAATTTCAGATAGTGATGAGTGCTACAAAGATTAAAAAGGTATTGAGATAGAGATACATGCCAGAGAGTGAGGCTACTTTAAAATGATTAGTTGAACACGGCATCCATTAAAAAGTGGTATATTTTTAAGACTATACTTTCAGGAATCATTTCTATAGCTTGTTACTAGAGAAGTTTCTCTGATCATGAAGAGCATGGATCTCTGGGATGCCATGAAAGCTGTAGGAAGAGGAGAATTCATATCTCTACAAACGCACATGAAGAAAATGGAAGGATCACAAATTAACAGCCTAACAAGCCATCTAAGGAAACTGGAAAAGCAAGACCACCAGAACCTGAATTTCAGCAGAAGAATCCAGATCACCAAAATAAAAGCCGAAATCCAGGACATAGAAGACAAAAAGATAATACAAAAAATCAGTGAAACAAAAAGCGGGTTCTTCGAAAGGATAGACAAGATCAATGGTCCCCTAGCTAGACTGACCAAGAAAAAGAGAGAAAAAACCCAAATAAACACAATCAGAAACACCAAAGATGAAGTCACATCTGACCCTGAAGAAATACAAAAGATCATTAGAGACTACGATGTACACTTGTATGGAAACAAACTTCAAAGCCTTAAGGAAATGGAGGACTTTCTGACATCACACAACCTGCCTAGGTTGAAGCAAGAAGAAATTTACACCCTAAATAGATCAATAACAATCAAGGAAATTGACTACGTAATAAGAAAACTACGTACAAAACAAAGCCCTGGACCAGATGGCTTTCCAGCAGAATTCTACAAGACATTTAAGGAGGAGGTAATCCTACTGAAGATATTCCAGGTGATTGAGAAAGAAGGAACTCTCCCCAAATCATTTTACAAAGCAAACATCACATTGATACCCAAGCCAGGTAAAGACCCAACAAAGAAAGAGAACTACA
>NW_007247397.1:107895-109513 GCF_000164805.1 Carlito syrichta
TAGGCATACGGGGAACATACCTCAAAATAGAAAAAACCATTTACGAGAAACCCATAGCCAGCATACTCATAAATGGACAAAAATTGGAACCATTTCCCCTGAAAACTGGAACAAGACAAGGAAGCCCACTCTCACCCCTCCTGTTCAATATAGTATTAGAAGTCCTGGCTAGAGCAATCAGAGAAGAGAAGGCAATCAGGGGTATTCAGATAGGAAAAGAGGAAGTCAAGTTATCTCTCTTTGCAGATGACATGATTGTGTACCTTGAAAACCCAAGAGAATCTGTAAAAAACCTCCTTACCCTGATAAAGGCCTTTGGCAAAGTCTCAGGATATAAAATAAATGTGCAAAAGACAATCACATTTCTTTACACCAATAATAAACAAACAGAAACCCAAATAAAAAGCACAATTCCATTCACAATAGCCACACACACACACAAAATGAAATACCTTGGCATCTTCCTAACCAGAAACATGAAAGACCATTACAATGAAAACTACAAAACATTGCTCAAAGAAATCAAAGATGACACAACCAAGTGGAAAAATATCGCATGCTCATGGATTGGAAGAATCAACATTGGGAAGACCTAAGGCAATCTATAGATTTAATGCAATACCCATCAAATTTCCAGCAACATTCTTCTCAGACATAGAAAAAACAATACAAGAATTCATATGGAAACACAAATGACCAAGAATAACCAGAACAATTCTCAACAACAACAACAACAAAAAAACAAAGCAGGTGGTATCACATTACCAGACTTCAAACTTTAGTATAAAGCTACAATAATCAAAACAGCTTGTTATTGATACAGGAACAGGCATATAGACCAATGGAATAGAATTGAGATTCCAGAAGAAAACCCCAATTTCTCAACCAACTCATCATTGACAAAACCTCCACCACCTACCACTGGGGAGAGGAGAATCTATTCAGTAAATGGTGCTGGGAAAACTGGCTGACTATATGCAGAAGACTCAAACAAGACCCCTATCTATCCCCATACACAAAAATTAACTCTAAATGAATTAGAGACCTAAATGTAAAACCTCAAACCGTAAGAACCTTAGAAAATGCAGGGCAAACCCTTATGGAAATTGGAACTGGCATCCAATTACTGAACAAAACCCGAAACCCACAGGCCATAAGAGATAAGATAGATAAGTGGGACTTCATTAAACTGACAAGCTTCTGCAAAGCCAAAGAAACCATCAAGAGAGCAGGGAGACAGCTAACAGACTGGGAAAACGTATCTGCCAGCTCCAGGTCTGACAAAGACTTAACATCTTGGATCTCCAAGGAATTCAAATGTGCTGAAAAGAAAAAAAACAAACAATCCCCTTATAAAGTGGGCAAAAGATATGAACAGACACTTATCAAAAGAAGACATATGAGTAGCCAACAGACACATGAAGAAATGTTCAACCTCACTAATCATCAAGGAGATGGAAATCAAAACCACACTGAGATACCACCTAACTGCAGTCAGAATGGCAATTATCAATAACTCAAATAAAAAAAACCCCAAAAAACAGCTGCTGGAGAGGGTGTGGTGAAAAGGGAACACTTCTACACTGTTGGTGGGAGTGCAAACTAGTGCAACCTCTGT
>NW_007247397.1:109761-111330 GCF_000164805.1 Carlito syrichta
AAATCATGAATTTTGCAGCAACCTGGATGGAACTAGTCTATAATACTGAGTGATCTCTCACAGAAACAAAGATCTGAGTATCAAATGTTCTCACTCATAGTAGACCTTAAACATCTATCATTATACTATAAGAAAAGGATTGACAGTGGTAGGAAACTATGGGGGGAGAGGGAGGGGAAGGGAGGTGGGGTTAATAGTAGTCAATATCTGTCTAGGGATGGGGAGACGCACCTTATCAACAAGGCGAATGATGCACATTTGTGAACGATGCACATCTGTATACCTAACCCTTAACTGTACCCCACAATTGTGTAATAAAAAATATGTTTTTAAAAAAGTGGTATTTTAGCTTATACCTGAATTAGGAGAATAGGTGGACCAGGCAAGAAGGAAGAGGTAAGGAAAAAATTTGAAGGTCCTGTGGCAGACATATGCTAGTGCAATAAAAGCAGAGTGAGTTCAGAAGAGAGTGGGAAGAAATGAGATAAGAGGGAATGTAATGAGTATGAATGAAATCCAGAGAATTAAGAGATGTAGAGCAAATATTCTGGAGCATACAGGAACAGAGTTGGTGATTTTACCATGGGTCAGATTTGGGTAGGTTGAAGGAATAAAAGCATGTAATCAGAAAAGTAGGGGAATGGGGGATTAGGACCAAGTACCAAGAGTAAAAGTGGTCTTTTCAGGGACAGACACAAGCCCTGTTTTGCTCTTGGACTGTAAACAACCTCTAGACCTCAGGTTACCAGAGATTATGTCTAAAGCAGAGAAAGAGTATCTCTATAAATCATTCCAGTTCTTACACTCAGGAAGTGATTATCACATGATGGGCAAGCATTCTGGAGAGTTGTGGAAAAAAAGATCAGCTAGGTCAAGTAGAAAGGGAAAGAATCAAAGACTTCAAATACCTAGTAGAAAACTTGAAACTAGGTATGGAACACAGTTATATCTTGAGCAGGTGATGAAGTATTTCAGGAAGAGAGAGTGGTTTACACTCATTGGCAGACCAGGTGACTAGGCTCTGAGGAGCTGGGAGCCAGTTCATAAGTAGGGATATCCAGACTCAGGACTACATGAAAGGAGGATTTGACAACACCCAACAATAGATTGGAACAGAGATAAACACAAAAATATTATGCTGAAAACTTTAGTTTGGAGAATGAAGAACCAGAAACTTAAATGTGTTAGAGATTAGATGGTCTAGGGGCTGGGGAGAAAAAAACATCAAGGAAGGTTTCAGTTGAAGTACATGATAAAAAGGTAAGGAAGATGCATGACAGTAACCCCTTGACAATTTGGAAAATAACCAGAAAAACAAATGAAAGTCACCTTCCAATTCACTCTGTTTGAAAATATAAGGGTCAGATAATTCAACAGGGTGGATACAGGTGGAAAGAAAATGTAGGGCACCTCATTCTGTTTAAGATAGTCTCTTTTAGCCGGGCTCGGTGGCTCAACCTGTAATCCCACACTTTGGGGAGGCTGAGGTGAGTGGATTGCCTGAGTCCACGGGTTTGAGACCTGCCTGGGCAACTTGGCGAGACCTCGTCTCTACAATAACTCAAAAAT
>NW_007247397.1:111477-184154 GCF_000164805.1 Carlito syrichta
CTGCACTCCAGTCTGGGTGACAGAGTGAGACTCCAACTCAAAAAAAAAAAAAGAGAGTCTCTTTTATTTAATTCTCATCACAGCCTTAGAAAGATCTAAAGTTTATATTTTTTAGGGGCAAATTCATTAACATAAATGAATAAATTAGAGAAGGACTAAGGCTATAAGAAATATTAGGGGTTTTCATAGCCAACATTTTGCTCAATGGGCAGAAGCTGGAAGCAGTTGCCCCAAGAACGAGAACAAAAAAAAGATGCACACTCTCACCCCTCCTGTTCAACATAGGGCTGAAAGTCCTAGCCAGAGCAATCAGACAAGAGAAGGAAATCAGAAGTATCCAAAAAGAAATAGAGGAAGTTAAGCTATTCCTCTTTGTGGATGATATGATTCTATACTTGAAACCCTAGAGAGTCTTTCTTTTTCTTTTTCTTTTTCAATTTTAAATTTTAAAGATTTTGGGTATATTTCAGAATAAGGAATACAAGTGGTAATTGTAACGGTACAGTTTGGGCCTCCCTTTGATACTGACTTTCCCTAGTTTGAGATCAGGTACCCCTGTTGATGCTGTGCCCCACCCTCCACACACACACCCCAGCAATCTCCCACTTCTGCCAATCCCTTTCTTATAATATTATGGAAAATGTTTCGGATACAATTATGAGTGAGAACATGTGACACTCTGTTCTTTGTTTCTGTGATAGATCACAGAGTATAATAGACTCTAAATTCATCCAAGTTATTGAAAAGTTCATATGTTTGTTCTTCTTTATGGCTGCATAATATTCCATTGTGCATATGTACTGCATTTTTAAAATCCAGTCCAGTTTCAATAGGCATGTATTTGTGACCATGTATTTGCTATTGTGAATAGTGCTGCAAGAAATAATATGGGTGTGCAGGTGTCTTTTTTGTAGAATGATTTGAGCTCCTCCAGGTATATTCCCAGTAAAAGGACTGCTGGGTCATATGGAAGGTCAATGTCTAGTTCTTTCACAAATCACCAAACTGCTTTCCAAAGAAGTTGCACTAGTTTACATTCCCACCAGCATTGTAGAAGCATTCCTTTTTCTCTGCATCATCGCCAGCATCTGTTGTTGTTTGTTTCATTAATGATGGCCATTCTTACTGGGGTTAGGTGATAGTTCAATGTGGTTATGATTTGCATTTCTCTGATGATTAGTGAAGCTGAGCACTTTTTAATGTGCCTGCTAGCTGTCCACCTATCTTCTTTTGAGAATTGGTTATTCATGTCTCTTGCCTACTTTTTTTGAGTTGGAGTTCCACTCCATTGCCCAGGTTGGAGCACAGTGGCACTCTCATGGCCATCTAGTGTTGACCTGCTAGGCTCCAGTGATCCTTCTGCTTCAACCTTCCAAGTGGCCTGAACTACAGGCATGCACTACCACGCCAGGCTAATTTTGTATTTATTGTAGAGATGAAGTCTCACCAAGTTGCCCTGGCTGGTCTCAAACCCATGGGTTCAGGCAATCCACTCGCCTCAGACCCCAAAGTGCTGGGAAAACAGACTGAGCCACCGAGCCTTTTGCTCACTTTTTAATGGGACTGCCTTTTTTTTCTTTCAGAACATTTGAGTTCCTTGAAGATCCTGGATATTAGGCCTTTTTCAGATGTACAGTTGGCAAATAATTTTTCCCATTCTGCAGGTTGTGTCCCCACTTTCTTGATGTTTTCTTTTGCTTTGCAGAAGGCTTTCAGTTTGATGAGGTCCCACTTCTCTATCTTTTCATTTATAGCATGGGCACTTGGGATTTTGATCAGGAATTGGTTGCCATTTCCAATTTCCATAAAGGCATCTACTGCATTTTCTAAGGTTCTTATAGTCTGAGGTTTTACATTTAGGTCTTTTATCCATTTAGAGTTGATTTTTGTGTATGGTGATAGGTATGGGTCCTGTTTCAATCTTCTGCATGTGGTCCACCAGTTTTCCCAGGACCATTTACTAAATAGGTTCTTCTCTCCCTAGTGATTGCTGGTGGAAGGTCTGTCAAAGATGAGTTGGTTAAGAAATTGAGGTTTTGCTTCCAGAATCTCTATCCTGTTCCATTGGTCCAATACCTATACTTGCACCAATACCAGGCTGTTTTGATTATTGTAGCCTTATAGTAAAGTTTGAAGTCTGGAAGTGTGATACCTCCTGCTTTTGCTGAGGATTGATTCAGCTATTTGTGGTCATTTATGTTTCCATATGAATTTCTGTGTTGTCCTTTTCAGGTCTGAGAAGGAAGATATTGGTAATTAAATGAGTATTGCATTGAATCTGTAGATTGCCTTTGGTAGGATGGACATCTTATCTATGTTGATTCTTCTTGTCCATGAGTAAGAAATATTTTTCCATTTGTGTCGTTTTGGATTTTTTTGAGCAGAATTTTGTAGTTTTCATTGTAAAGATCTTTCATTTCTCTGGTTAGGAAGATGCTGAGGTGTGTGTGTGTGTGTGTGTGTGTGTGTGTGTGTGTGTGTGTGTGTCACAATTGTGGGACTGTATTTTTATTTGCTTCTCTGCCTGTTTGTTGTTGGTGTATAAGAATGTAACTGTCTTTTGCACATTTATTTTGTATCCTGAGACTATGCCAAAGTCCTTTATCAGTGAAAGCAGGTTTTTGACAGATTCTCTTGGATTTTCAAGGTATGGGACCATATCATTAGCAAAGAAGGATAACTTAACTTCCTCTTTTCCTACTTACATGTCCCTGATTTTCTTCTCTTGTCTAATTGCTCTAACTAGGGCTTCCAACACAATTTTGACAAGAGGGGTAAGAGTGGGAAGCCTTGTCTTGTTCAAGTTTTCAGAGGAAATGTTTCCAGTTTCTATCTGTTTAGCTGTATGCTGGCTGTGGGTTTACTGTAGATGACACTTACTATTTTGAGGTATGTTTCTTTTATGCTTAGGTGTTTGAGGGTTTTTGTCAAGAAGGGATGCTGGATTTTATCAAAAGCTTATTCCACATAATGATATAACCATGTGGTTCTTTTTTTTTAGATCTGTTGATGTATTTAATTACATGCATGAACTTGCGGATGTTGGACCAGTCTTGCATACTGGGTTAAAAGCCAAACTGGTCATGGTGGATGATTTTCAAGATTTGTTGTTGGATCCAATTTCCTACAGTCTTGTTGAGAATTTTTGCACCTATGGTCAGTAGGGATATTGGCCTGTAGTTCTCTTTCTCTGTTGAATCTTTACCCAGTATCAGTGTGATTTTAGTGTTCTAAAATGATTTGGAGAGAATTCCATCTTTCTCAATTGCCTAGAATACTTTCATTAGAATTGGTATTAGCTCCTCCATGTACATTTTGTAGAATTCCACTGGAAAGCTGTCTGATCCAAGACTTTTTTTGGTAGGTAGTTTTCTTATGATTGAGTTAATTTTCTGGGTTGTTATTAGTCTATTTAGGATCTCAGTTTCTTCTTGTTTTAACCTTGGGAGGTTGTGTGATGTCAGAAAGTCCCCCATGTTATTTAGGCTTTCAGGTTTTTTACAATACAGGAGTGCATAGTAATCTCTGATAATCTTTTGTGGTTCTTAAGGATCAGTTGTGATTTGATCTTTTACATTTCTGATTGTGTTTATTTGGGTTTTTTCTCTCTTTTACTTGGTCTTTCTGACTAATGGTCCATCAATCTTGTTTATTCTTTTAAGAACAAGTTTTGTCAATTTTTGTCTATGACATTTTTGTTTTTTAGGTGCCATATTTGAACTTTTACTCTGGCAGTCTGGATACCTTTGCTAAAATTAGAGTTTTGTTGGTTTTGTCTTTCCAGCTTCCTATGATTTGTTAGGCTGTTAACTTGTGATCTTTCCATTTTCTTGATGTACGTTCATAGAGATAAAAATTTCCCTTTTAGAGCTGCTTTCATGACATTCCAAAAGTTTTTGTAAGATATTTCTTCATTTTCATTTGTTTCCAGGAATCTTTTCATTTCTGTTTTGATTTTAGTGTTAACCCAGTAGTTGTTCAGCATCATGCTGTTTAGTATACATGTCTTTGTGGGTTTTAGGGGAATTTTGTTGATGTTCATATTTATTTTTATTCCACTGTTGTCTGAGAAAGTGCATGGCAGTATTTTGATCTTATGGAAATTGTTTATGCTTGACTGGTGACTGAGAATGTGATCAATCTTGGACTATGTTCCATATGGTGGTGAATAGAATGTATACTCTGTGGTTGTTGGGTGGAATATTCTGTAGGTATCTATTAAGTCCATTTGGTTGAGCATCAAGTTGAGGTTATGGATCTCTTTGTTGAGTTTTTTTCCTTGATGATCTATCTAGGATTGCTAGTGGGGTATTTAAGACCTGACCTATAATAGTGTTAGAGTCAATATGCTTTTTTTTTGTTTTGTTTACTGAGTAGTTGCTTTATGAATGCTGCTGTCCCTGTGTTGGGGCATATATGTTTAGGATGGATATTTCTTGTTGATTGATTGAACCTTTATCATTATGTAGTGTCCTTTCATATCTTTTAAAATTTTTGACCTTTAGGGTGTTCTGTCTGACATTAAGATCATGGCTTCTGCCTTCTTTTGTGATCCATTTGCCTGTAAACTTTATTTTCCATTCTCTAACTTTGAGTCTGTGTGCATCCCTTGTGGTGAGATGATTTTCTTGGATGTAGTAAATTATTGGGTCATGGTTTATTATCCAGTTTTCCATTCTGTGTCTTTTCAGTGGTGCATTTAGTCCATTCACATTCAGGATGATTATTGAAATGTGATTTTTTAAATATGCATCATGAGATTTTTATAAAGTTCTTTCTTTGTTCATTTGTTTTCTTTTGACTTTTGGGTTGACGCATGTGCTTGTTTTCAAGTTTGCTGTTGCTATGTACTTTTTGTTGATTCTCTGTTTGGCTTCACTCTTTGGAAGTACTTGGTCATTCTTTTTTTTTTTCATTCTTCTGTGCTTAATACCTTGTAAAGCATCTACTGGAGAGCTAGTCTGGAAGCTGCATAATCTCTTAGGGATTGGATGTCTGGGAAGAATTTTAATTCTCCATCACTGTTGAAACTGAGCTTGGTTGGGTAGGAAATTCTTGGTTGAAATTGTTTATCTTTGAGGATTTTGAATATCAGACTCCAGTCCCTTTTAGCTTGTAGTATTTCTGCTATATGTCTGCTGTTATTCTAATTGGCTTCCCCTGGTATATAGTCTGACCTTTCTCTCTTACTGCCTTTAAGATATTTTTTCTTTTGTGCCTACTTTGTGTAGGTAAATACAATGTGTCTAGGGGTTGGTCTTCTCACTTGATGTCTTGTGGGGGTTCTCTGTATCTCTTATGTTTAGATGGTCACATCTCTGGTGATATGGGGAAAGTTTTCTTGGATAACATCCTGGAATATTTACTCCAAGGTGTTCTCCATTTCCCTTCCTTCTTCTGGGATACCAGTCAAGTGTATGTTCAGCCTCTTGATATAGTCACACATCTCTATAAACTTTGTGCTTTGTTTATGAGTTTTCTTTCTCTGTTTTTTGTAGATAAACTTTATTTCATGTTTTGGTCTTCAACATCTGAGATTCTTTCATCTGCTTGATTAATTCTGCTTTCCATGTTTATCATCTTGTTATTTATTTTCTGGAGGAAAATTTTTATGGTCAAAATCTCTGTCACAAGTTCTTTCAGTTTTGCATATTCTTTCTTGAATCGTATTATTTCTTTCCATTCATTCCCTAATCCCTGTTGTATTGTGTTCTGGGACCATTCATTGGTGACTTCCATCATTTGGGCTCTGAGGTCTGATTTTTTAGGCATTTTCTCTTTGTTACACTGGGAATTACCTGTGTTCTTCTGTTGATTTTTCCTCATTTGTGTCAGATGTCTTCCTTTTCTCTTTAGATCCATTATTCTGAGGCAATAGGAGAGGCTTTCACTTCTGATGATTGCTCAGCCCCCTATTCTTCCCTAATTTGTGTTCTGAATTTGTTCTATTTTGAACAGGGCTGGATGTGTGAAGTTTTGCTGTCTCTTGTAATTTTGAGAGTAGAATAAGATGAAGGATAGGGAGACAGTATTCAGAAACTACTGGCAAATCACAAAGTTCACTGATTGTGGTATGGATTCTCTGAGACCAATTCCCCACCTCCAGTCTATATGATGATACAATGGATACGTGTGCATACCTCCTGAGTCCAAGATACTAACAACAATGAAGAGAACAGATAAAAGTAGAATGAAATAAGAAGGACAAATTTTTTTAATGAAAAGAAAACACAGAAAAACGAAAGCAGATATCAAAGCAGAAAACAATTGAACACAGTCACACAGACACCACACACCAAGGCAAACTGAAATAACAACAAAGCAAAGTGAAACATAAAAAAAAAAAACTAAAGGAAGCAGGAAAACCAAATACACACACATACATTCATCACTAAATGAAAGAAGGAAAAATGAAAGAAAGAAAAAATGGAAAAAAGTAAAAAAGAAATAAAAGCAAAAAAGCCCCAGGAATTCAAATAGAATCTTCACACATATATTAACACACACATTAAACTTAAAAAAAAAAAGAACAAAAAAGCAAAAAAAAAAAAAAAAAACCTCAGAAAGTTGAACATTCAATCATTCATGTGTACACATGAACAGAAAACAAAATACAATAGAAGAAAGAAAAAAAGGGTAATGAGGAATGCAAATCGAGCCCTCATACACATTTATGCACAAAGAAAAATTTTATTTAAATATTAAATATTTAAAAACTAACAGACAAAAATATGCCTTCTTTTGACAGGTTCTGTAATTGTTCCTCTTAGCTGCTTGTCTATTGCCCCATGCAGAGTTCAGCTCCATTCACAATCTCCCCAGTATCCAGTCCAGGGATGGAGGAGAGGGCAGTGGGGATAGGTGGGGATTTAGTCCTCCCTCCCCACTCTCATATAGTCAGGAGAATCCCCTCCAGTGTAGAGGTGTGGAATTGTCTCTTTCCTAGGTACTGTCAGGATGGAGGAATGCCCAAACCAGACTTATTCTGGAGTAGAGTCCTAATTTGCCTGGATATGTCCCTCTCAGTTTTGCCTTAGCCATGTGAGTCTGACATTCAGAGGATTGCTGGGGAGGAGGAGGTTGGGTCACCCCCAGACTCACCACTGATCTCTTTGGAGGACTTCCCCAACCTTTTCTGGCCACACCATTTGTTCTGTGACTGAATCAGGGTAGGGGATGGGGCACTTGAGACTCAGTACTTGCCCTGTCCTTCCAGAGTTTGTGTTTTCAGGGCATTCCCTCTGGGTCACAATCAATTCCTGAGTAGTTAATCTGCCAGTCACAGAGATTGAGTCTGTTGCTCCATGGTGAGCAAGCTGGAACACTCGCCTGCCCAGTTTTCAAGATGTTGGCAGGATCTCTCTTTCATTTTCATTGGTGGGGCTTTGCCTCTGGGCTCCATCGCTCTGCTGCTTCCACAACCCTTGCTGCCAGTGTCCAGCCAGACACTGCAGTGAGAGACAGAGCCTGGAGCCAGCAGTATCTCCCAGCAGCTTCTCCTCTGGAAGGCCTTTGATGGTTTTTTTAAAAATGGCACTTGGCTTCTACACCCTGGGAAGTGCTAAGAACCAAGCAGAGCAGCTGCATTCACTTCACCAGGAGAGCCCTGGCCACTTGCTCCCAAGTTCCCAGTCAGGCAGTCTCTCCCAGAAGCTTCTTCATGAGAAGACTTTGTTGATTTAAAAAAAAAAGATACCCTAGGGAGTCTTTCAAAAGTCTCCTTGTACTGATAATCAAATTTTTTAGTCTCTAGGTACAAAGTCAATGTGAAAAAGCTGCATTTCTACACACCAGCAACAAACAGTCAGATAACCAAATAAAAAGCACAACTCCATTCATAATAGACACACATACAAATACATACACACACACACACACACACAAGAAATACTTTGTCATTTACTTAAACAGAGGAATGAAAGATCTTTACAATGAGGAGTCCAAAATGCTGCCCAAAGAAATCAAGAATGATGCAAACAAATGGAAAAACACTCCATGTTCATGGATTGGAAGAATCAATATTGTCAAAATGTGCGTCCTACCCAAGGCAATCTATAGATTCAATGAAATACCGAGAAAATTACCAATTCATTTAACTTAGACCTGTAAGCAATACAGAAATTCATATGAAAGTAAAAAAGAGCACGAATAACAAAATAAATCCTCAGCAAAAGGAATAAAATGGGAGGTATCACATTTTCAGACTTTAAACATTATTACAAGGTGACAATAACCAAATTATCCTGGTATTAGTACAATAATAGGCATATAGATCAATGGAACAGGACAGAGATCCCAGAGGCAAAAACATGGTCTCTCAACCAACTCAACTTCAATAAAGTCACCAATAATAAGCACTGGGGAAAAGAAACCATATTTAGCAAATGGTGTTGGGAAAACTGGCTGACCATATGCAGAAGAATAAAACTAGAACCCTACTTATCACCATATACAAAAATCAACTCAAAATGGATAAAAAATCTAAACATAAAACCTCAAACTATAAGACTTCTAGAAGAAAATGTAGGAAATGCCCTTATGCACATCAGAGTAGGCAACAATTTATTGACCAAGACCCTGAAAGCAAATGCTGTAAAAGTTAAGATAGACAAGTGGGACCTCATCAAACTGAAAGACTTTTGTAAGCAAAAGAACCCTTCAAGAGACTAAAGAGACAACCCCACAGAATAGGCAAAAAATATTTGCAAATTACATATCTGACAAATGCCTAGCATCTAGGATCTACAAGGAACTCAAATTAAGTGAATAGAAATTAAATGAAAAGAAAACAAGTAACAACCTCATTAAGATGTGTGCAAAAGACATGAGCAGACACTTCTCTAAAGATGATATACATGCAGCCAAAAGACACATGAAAAACTGCTCAGCTTCACTAATCATCAATAAAATGCAAATCAAAACTACAATGAGATATGTTGGGAGCCAACCACGGAGGCCCACTGAGCGTTAGGGATCAGGAAGGGCTGTTGACCCCGAGACCACTAGAATGTGTTCAGGAGCTGTTGACCCATTCCCTCCCTCCTTTTCCATTTGGCACAAACTACCAAGAAAAGCTCCAGCTGGATCTAACAGAAAACTCTGAGACCAGAACGTACACAGCTAACCTAGGAGTCTATTGTTCCCATTCCCCACAGCTTATGGTCTTTTGCTTCATCACAATTTAAGTCTGGCTTTGAGTCACATTGAGGAGCCTTAGTACAGGTCACAGGTTCTCTTGATGTGACCTTTAGAAATTTATAGATATAGGTTTTAGAAAATAGTTTATATAGATTAAGAAAATGTAAGTAACCATTTTATTATAGAAGTATGGTTAGTTCAGTTTGATTTAGGGGCACCAGTGAAGTTTGAATTAGGCCAGCTGGTGCTAGGAGAGTGTAACTATAGCAACAATTGTTTTAATAAAAACTAGTTTGAATTAGTACATAATAGTGGAAGTTAATGATTCACTATGGTGGTTTTGGGTTTAGACACTGAGTGATGTTAATTCAAGATGATGTAGTTGTAATACAATTAAGGGCACATAAGAAACTGGTTTGGGGAACATTAAGCTAGCATAGGATACAAAAAGACAATTTATGGTTGTTCTTCCTCATGTTCTTCCTTATGTATGAGAAAACATTTGCTTGAAAGTGGGAGGTGTCCTTTGTGCACCTGGATCTGTTCATGTGAAAGGCACATGCTACCTTTGTTTCCTGTGATGATGACTTTGCAGAGTTTGGGGATAAAAGCCCTGAGACTACACCCATTAAACAGCTTCTGGTCACCTGAGCAGGAGTCCAGTCTCTTTCTTTCTCCCCTCTTCTCTTTCTTTCTCTTTATTTCTCCAGAATAATTGCCGACGCTGCCACACCTTCCAAGGGACCCCCTAAATCTCTCTTGCAGGGGCTGGCCCCCCACAGAGATATCACCTAACCACAGTAAGGATGACCATCATTAATAAATCAAAAAACAATAGATTCTGGCATGAGTGTGGAGAAAAAGGAATGCTTCTATGCTGTTGATGGGAGTGGCTAGTTCAATCTCTATGAAAAGCAATATAACAGTTCCTAAAATAACAAAAATTTACCTTTCATGCAATCAGGCAATCCCTCTCCTGGGAATGTATCTGGAGGAATATAAATCATTCTATAAAGAAGAAACTTGTACATGCATGTTTATTGCTGCACTATTCACAATAGCAAAAACATCAAACCAACCCTACTGACTATTGAAAGTAAACTGATAAAGAAAATGTGGTACACATACATGATGGAGCATTATGCAGCTGTAAAGAGGAACAAAATCATGGAATTTGCAGCAACTTGAATGGAGTTGGAGATCATACTAAAAGAACTATCACAGTAACAGAGAACTGAATACCACCTGTTTTCACTCATAAGTGAACTCTGCATATAAGAAACATTAGCACAAGGGAGGGATAGGTAGTCACTGGATACTTTTAGGGGTGGGAGGGAGAAAAAAAGAGTAGGAGGAGAGTGGGAAGTACATGACAACACAAAGCGTGCTTGGTCTACTATGAGAAGGAGTGGAGGCCAGCTAGAAGCCCAAATTTCACCTGCATGCAGCCTACTTATGTGGTTAATCCTCACTTTATCCCACATCTCTATAGCAAAAAATAAATAATAAATTCACATTATAAAAAAGACTTATTAGGGGTTTTGATAGACTGAAGAGAAAAAGACATTTAAATCTATGTGTCTTGTAATACTGTGTAACTAAAAAGCATCACTATCAGCTACTTTTGGTAAGGGTATTCAATCTTTGGTCTGTCATTCAACCTCTGGTATGTTAGTAATATTTATTCCAGTTTATAAATCAATAAATTAATTCTTAGAGCAATAAAACTTGTCTTCAGACACATAGCCAGCAGAGCTGAGAGAGAATAGGATTGTCTCTGATTCCAATACCCTACTCCTTTCATTTCTCCTAGTATCCTTCATGGAGACAATTAGCAGATTGAGAGCAAGAGTCTTGGTTAGGTAAGCATGAGGCCACAGAGAGAATGAATATTTAAGATGGGGGGCTCAGAAAACACTACTCCAAAATCAAGGCCTCAGAAGCAACTTCAGAAGCAAAAATTTTTCTTTAACATTCTCCTGCCCTCCTGTCTTCTGTCCCAGTCTTCACTAAGGCTAGTCATAGAAACTAGAATTCCTCTTTCCCAATGCAGTTCAGAAACCAGAATGCATTTTCCCCCAAAGCCAATCAGCAAAATCTAAAAATATGCTCTAAATTTTCTTCCTCTTCTCTGTATAAAACCAGCCATAATGAAGTTATCTTACTTGACTGTAGGTCATAAGACCCTCATTCCAGAGAGCGTCCTGCCACATACCTAGGAGGAAGGAATGCAAGTTCAGGGAGGACAAGAAGAATCTAGACAGATCGGCTTTGCTGGTTTTCCTCACTCAATCTATAAACATTCAATCATTCTCTTTTTGTCCAGTCATATTTCTCTGTGGCTGTTCATATGTATTGAACTCAAGCAAAAAGAAAACATTTCCTCTGGACCTCTGAGTCTTCATTCTGAAGACTTCCATATGTCTATATTAAATCAATTTTGTGACTATTCTCCAATTAATCTGCCTTTTGTCTGCACGTTTTTAGTGAACCTTCAGAGAGCAAAGAGAAACTGTTCCCTTGACACTGGCAAGAAATATGATGAAGAGAATCTTGAAAAGGAGTAGAACGGGAGGAGCCAGAGCTGGGCAGGAGATTCTGTAAGGAAACCCAAGAAGAAGACAGTGCCAGATGTTGAAGTGAGGCCAGTTTTCAAGCTTTCTAATAGAATGGGCAGGAAAAGAATCCTAAGGACCCCTTGGGTTAAAGTAGAAGGAGGAAATAAGAAGTAAAAGCAGAAGGTGACTTAATTCAGTTTAGGTGTCTAGAAATTGAATGTAAGTGGCAATTGCCTTGCTAAGCTATGGTGTAGCCATGTGCTTTTTGAGTTATGGCCAGGCTATGTTTTCTTAAGCTTTGGCGCCCCCATCCCTACCTTGGGAAGTTGAATCACCTCTTTCTATCTCTCTAATTTTCTTTCTAAATAAACTGTATTCTCTACTTCTTTTTAAAGAAATTGAATGTAAGCACAGGGGAAGAAGACTGGGTCCAGGAGGAGAAGGCAGTGGAGTGTCAGATGTGCTTGGAAGTCATGAAAGGAATCCTGGAGGAGGAACCACTAAAGACAGAGCTCATGGACCAGCTGGTTTCTGCTTTTGCCAACAAACAGTTTATTTGGGGGAAACAAAGTAAAAATTGAGAGAAGTTGCACTTTCTCCTTTCTTTATATAGATGAGTGACTACTCATGACTGACTTGGAAAGTGCAAGCTTAATCAAGATGAAATAACCAACAGCCATTAGTAGATGAGAAAATAAGCTGCTTGTGGTTATGAACAGTTCAATTAGCATGAATACAAGAAAGAACAACTCTAAGGAATTTGGAATGCGATTTCATTTTCAAAGCAAGCCTTTCCATCATCAAAATGACTCAGCAGGATCCTCCAGTGCTTACATTGTGGGAAAAGTATTAAATAATTTGGTTTTTCCATCTCTGCTGTAATGGCTTCTTAATGGGCTCATGTGGGCTCCAGAAACATTGAAGGAACTCAGATAGGTTCTGAGTCATCTGAAGAGGATGGAATTAAAGTGATAAGTTCAAAAGTCACATTTTATGTTGAAAAATCTGAAAAACAGACTATTTTCCTTTGACAGTTGTCTTTGTGTCACCTTATGGCCAGAGGAAGGGTCATGATTTGTACCAGATGCATAGTTCATTGCAAGAGTGGTGTTGTGTGAGGAGGGAAGGTAGGGTTTTGTGAATTCATTCTGAATGCTATCAAGGAGGGAGATATAAAGATCCCAACAATGCAGGAATTAAAGACTAGAGTACGGATCAGGCCACAAGGAGAGCCCTGAAGCCTCATTGATCACCTGCAGAACAATACAGCAAGTGGTAAAAGTCAGTCATGCTAGGGCTTGAAGAGCCCACTGACATCAGTAATTCAGAAATTGCTTAGCACTACCTCTGTAATGAGCATTCTGATTAAGAAGTGAACTGGAGAGAAAGAGGAAGATGGCAGCTGAGGAAGTCAGACTATGTGAGTCCCAGTGTAAGTGAGTGTATAGAAAATTCTGTTGCATGTCAGTGAGTGAGTGGGCATGTGAGTGGTTGAGTGGCTTGGGAGCAAATAGCAAGGTCTCTCCTGGTGAAGTGGCACATGTCTCAGTTGCTCAGCTTGAACCCTAGGGATTCCTGGGATGCAGAAACCAAGTGTGATTTTTTTCTTCTATTTTTAAACTAAAAAAAAAAACCCTTCCTGAGAAGAAGTTGCTGGGAGAAACTGACTAAGTAGGGGATCTTGAGCAAGTGGGCAGGACTCTTCTGGTGAAGCACCAGGTGCTACAGCTGCTCTACTTGGTGCCTAGTGCTTTCTAGGTCACAGAAGTGGAGCACAACTTTTTTTTTTTAACTGAAAAAAGTCTTCTTGGGAAGAAACTCCAGGGAGAGACTACTGGCTACAGGCTTTGTTTCACCACTGCAACAGCTGGCCAGACACTGGCAACAAGGGCTGCAGAAGGAGCTTAGAGGCAGAGATCCACTGGAGAAAACAAAAGAGGCACCCTGCCACCATCTTGAAAACAGGCAGGAAAGTGATCTGACTTGCTCACCAAGAGCAAATGACCTGATTTCTGTGACAGGTGGATCAACTAGTCAGGGATTGATTGTGGTCCAGAAGGAATATCCTGAAAGCACAAACTTCAGAGGGCCTGGATGAGTGCTGAGTCTCGGGTGCCCAATCTTCTACACTGATTCAGTCATGGGACAAATGGTGTGACCAGAAAAGGATGAGGAAGATCTCCAAACAGATCAGTGGTAAGTGGTGAGTCTGGGGCTGATCCAACTCCCCTCCTTCCTGGCAATCCTCTGAAAAGTCAGACCCACATAGCAAGGGCATGACTAAGAGGGACAAACCCAGGTGGAGCCTGGATGTCAGTCACAATAAAAGTACTTCAATCCAGGATAGGCCTGGCTGGGGCACCCCCAATAAGTACCTAGGGAAGAGATAATTTCACACTTACCCACTGGAGGGGATTCCCCTTACCATGTGAGAGTGGGAGGGGAGGACTGTGGTTTCACCCACCCACACTGCTTCTCCTCCTTCCTTGGTTCAGACACTGGGGAGATAGTGAATGGGGCAGAAGCTCTGCAGAAGACATCAGAGAAACAGATGAGAGGAACAATTATAGAACCTGCCACAAGAGGGCAGGGTTTCCTAAATTGTTTTAAATTGTTTTAATTTTTTTGCCTGTTTGTTAGTTTTTCTAATTTTTAAAATATTTTTTCTTTGTGCATAAATGTGTATGTGAGTGTTTGACCTGCATCCTCCCCTTTTTCTTTCCTCTTTTGTTTTTTGTTTGCTTGTTTGTTTTCTGCTTATGTGTGTATGTTAGTGACTGAGTGATTGAGCGTTCATCTTTCAGATTTTTTTGTTGTTGGTTTGTTTTTGCTCTTTTATTCTTCTCTTTCTTTTAGTTTAATATGTGTTTGAATATATGGGTGAGGGTTTAACCTGAATTCTTATTTTTTTCTTTGTTTTCTTTTCTGTTCTTTCTCTTTTTCTTCTCCATTCATTTTCTGTTAGGCTTATGTGTGTTAGGTTTTCCTGGTTTGTTGTTGTTATTTTTTTTGTTTTGCTTTGTTGTTATTCCAGTTTGTTTTGGTGTGTGTTTGTGTGTTCAACTGGTTTTTTTTTTGCTTTGGTTTCTGCTTTCATTGTTCTGTGTTTTTGTTGCTATTGTTGTTTTTAATTTTTGCCCATCTTATTCCATTCTACTTTTCTCTGTTCTCCTAACTGCTGTTACTGTATCTTGAACTCAGGAGGCACACAAGTGTACCCACTGCATCATAAATTAGAGTGGTGGTGAGAAGTGGGTCCCAGGGAACCCATACTACAATCAGTGAACTTTGTGATTTGCAAGTGGTTTCTGAATCCTAGCTCTACCTCCTCTACCATATTTGATCTAAAAGCTACAGAAGACAGCAAAACTTCCCACTCACAGTTCTGCTTCAAAATAGAACAAATCCAGAGACTGGATCAGGGAATAAGAGATGGCTGAGCAAACATCAGAAGTGAAAGCCTCTTCCCTAGCTACTGAATAATTGAATTAAAGAGAAAAGAAAGAGATGTGTCAAAAATGAGGAAAGGTCAATGGAAGACCAAGGTAATTTCAAGTGTATCAAATGCCTAAAAATTAGACCTCAGAGCCCAAACAATGGAAGTCACGAATGACTGGCCCCAAAATATGACAGAGATTAGGGAGTGGGTGGAAAGAGTGAATAGGACTCAAGGAAAAAAAGATGCAAAACTAAAAGAACTTGCAACAGAGATCATGGCCATAAAAATTTTCATTCAAGAAATAAATAACAAGATGAAAAGCAAAGAAAGCAGACTTAATCTAGCAGAAGAAAGAATCTTAGAACTTGAAGACCAGAACATAGAATGAACTCAATCTGTAAAAAACATAGAAAGAAATCTCAGAAAGAAAGAACAAAGCCTAGAAGAGATGTGTGATTATATCAAGAGGGCAAATGTACACCTGATTGGTTCCCCAGAAGAAGAAAGGGAAATAGAGAACAACTTGGAGCAAGTATTCCAGGATGCTATCCAAGAAAACTTTCCCATCTCACCAGAGATGTGACCAGCCAAATACAAGAGAGATACAGAATCCCTACAAGACAGCAAATGAGAAGACCAACTCGTAGACACATAGTAATTCTCCTACACAAAGTAGGCACAAAAGAAATAATCCTAAAGGCAGCAAGAGAGAAAGGTCAGAATACAACCAGGGAAAACCAGAATAGAAGCCTACTATTGGTAGAAACACTAAAAGCAAGAAAGAAATGGAGTTCAATATTCAAAGTCCTCAAAGAAACAATTTCAACCAAGAACTTCCTACCCAGCCAAACTCAGCTTCATTGGTGTTGAATAATTAAAATCCTTTCCAGCCATCCAATCCCCAAAAGATTATGCAGCTTCCAGACCAGTTGTACAGGAGATGCTTATATAGATATTAAACAGAGAAGAAATAAAAATTTAAAAAAGACTGACCACCCACTTCCCAGGAGAACAGCAGAGCACAGAATCAACAAAGAATACATCATAACAGAAAATTTGAAAGCACACACATACTCAACTCCAAAGCTAAAAGAAAATGAGCAAAAAAAAAAAAAAGTAAGAAAGGTAAACATTTTGTAAGGGTCTTATGATGGGAATAAACAATCACATTTTAATAACCAGCCCGAATGTAAATGGAATAAATGCACCACTGAAAAGACACAGAATGGTAAACTAGATAAGAGATTATGACCCAATTATTTGCTGCATGCAGAAAACTAATCTCACCACAAGGGATGCACACAGACTCAAAGTTGGAGGATGAAAAATGAGTTTCAAGGCAAATGGACTATAAAAAAAGGCAGGAGTTACAATCTGACTATCAGACAAAACAACTTTTAAGGTATAAAAATTTTTTAAAAGACACGACATGACACTATATAATGATAAAAGGTTCAATCAACAAGAAACATCCATCCTAAGCATATATTCACCCAACACACTGGAGCACCAGCATGTATAAAGCAATTACTAAGTGAACTAAAAAAAAATGTTGACTCTAACACTAACATCAAGACAAAAAATCAACAAGGAGATCAAGAACCTCAACTTGTCCCTTGACCAAATAGACTTACGAGATACCTACAGAATGCTTCACCCAACAACCACAGAATAGGCATTCTACTCACCACAACATGGAACACACTCTAAGATTAAACACATTTCTCAGTCATAAATCAAGCATCATCAAATTCCATAAGGTTGAAATACTGCCAAGCACCTTCTCAGACCACAGTGAAATTAAAATAAATATCAACACCAACAAAATTCCCCCAAGTTCCCAAAGACATGGATACTAAATAGCATGATGCTGAATGACTACAGGGTAAACAATAAAATCAAAACAGAAATTAAAAGATTCCTGGAAACAAATAAAAATGAAGAAACATCTTCCCCAAACCTCTGGGATACCATGAAAGCAGTTCTCAGAGAGGAATTTATAGTTCTATGAATACACATCAAGTAAATGGAAAGATCACAAGTGGGGATCCTAACAAATCACCTAAGGGAGATGGAAGGACAAGAATGCCAAAGCCCCAGCTTTATAAGAATAATCCAGATCACCAAAGGAAGAGTTCAAATACAGGCCAAAAAGACAAAAATATCATAGAAAACATCAACAAAACAAAAAGCCAGTTCTCTGAAAGAATTAACAAAGCTGATGGACCCAGAATGACCAAGAAACAGAGTGAAGAAGCCCAGATAAAAACAATCAGAAATACAAAAACTTAAATTATAACTGACCCAAAGAAATACAGAAGATTATCAGAGATTACAATGAACACTTATATGGAAAAACAAAACAAAACAAAACAAAAAACTTGATATACTCAATGAAATGAAGGACTTTCTGATATCACACAGCCTCCCAAGGTTGAAACAAGAATACATTGAGACACTAAATCCACCAATAACAACCCAGGAAGTTCACTCTATTATAAGAAAACTACCTACAAAAAAAAAAAAAAAAAAACAAAACCTGCATCAGACAGCTTTCCAGCAAAATTCTACAAAATGTACAAAGAGGAGATGATACCAATCCTATTGAAAGTCTTCCAGAAATTGAGAAATAAGGAACTCTCCCCAAATCATTTAACAAAGCTAACATCACACAGATACACAAACCTGGTAAATATCCAAGAGAAAAAGAGAACTACAAGCCAATATACCTTATGAACAGATGCAAAAATTATAAACAAGATTCTAATAAATCAAATTCAACAGCACATCTCAAAAATCATCCACCATGACCAAGTAGGCTTCATCCCTAGGATACAAGGCTGTTTCAACATCCACAAGACCATAAATGTAATTAAATGTATCAACAGATGAAAACAAAAATAAGAACCACATGATTATATCATTAGATACAGAAAGAGCATTTGATAAAATCCAGCATACATTCTTGATTTTAAAAAACCCTCAAACACTTCCTCAAAATAGTAAGTGCCATCTACAATAAACCCACAGCCAGCATATTGCTAAAAGGACAGAAACTGGAAACATTTCCCCCGAAAACCAGAACAAGACACGACTGCCCACTCTCACCCCTCTACTTCAACATTGGATTGAAAGTCCTAGCTAGGGCATCTAGACAAGAGAAGGAAATCAGAAGTATCCAAATAGGAAAAGAAGAAGTTAAATTATCCCTCTTTGCTGACAATATGATCCTATAACTTGAAAATACAAGAGAATCTGATAAAGAACTTTGGCAAAGTCTCAGGGTACAAAATAAATGTGCAAAAGACAGTTGCATTCTTATACACCAAAAACAAGCAGGCAGAGAGCCAAATAAAAAGCACAATCCCCTTAACAATAGCCACATGATAAAATGATATTCCTTGGCATCTTCCTAACCAGAGAAGTGAAAGACCTTTACAATTAGAACTACAAGACACTGCTCAAAGAAATCCAAGAAGACACAAAGAAATGGAAAAATATTCCATGTTCATGGATAGGAAAAATCAACATTGCTAAGCTGTTTATTCTACTAAAGGTAATCTACAGATTCAATGCAATATCCATTAAATTGCCAATATCATTCTTGTCAGACTTGGAAATGGCAGTACAGAAATTTATATAGAAACATAAACAACCATGAATAGCCAAAACAATACGCAACAAAAGAAACAAAACTGGAGGTATCACACTTCCAGACTTTCAACTTTACCATAAGGCTAAAATAATCAAAGCCTGGTATTTTTGCGAGAATAAGCATATGGGCCAATGGAACAGGATGGAGATTCTGGAAGCAAAACCTCAATTTCTCAATCAACTCACCTTTGACAAAGTCCCCAACAACAACCACTGGGGACAGGAGAACCTATTTAGTAAATGGTGCTGAGAAAACTGGCTGTTCACATACAGAAGACTGAAACACAAAACCTACTCATCACAATACAGAAAAACGAACTCTAAATAGATCAAAGACCTACCTGTAAAACCTCAAACTAAAAGAATTGAAAAAATGCAGGAGTCATCCTTATAGAAATTGAAACTGGCAACAAATTCCTGATCAAAATCTTATGGGCCCATACCATAAGAGATATGGGGACCTCATCAAACTGAAAAACTTCTGCAAAGCAAAGGAAACCATCAAGAGAGCGGGGAGACAGCCCACTGAATGAGGAATAGTATCTGCCAACGGTATATCTGACAAAGGCCTAACATCTAGAATCTACAAGGAACCCAAACATGCCGAAAACAAATAACAAACAGCCCCATTAAAAAGTGGGCAAAAGGCATGAATAGATACTCCTCAAAAGAAGATACATTGGCAGCCAACAGACACATGAAAAACTGCTCAGCCTCACTCATCATCAGAGAAATGAAAATCAAAGCCATATTGAGATACCACCTAACCCCAGTAAGAATGACTGAGGTGAGTGGATTGCCTGAGCCCACGGGTTCGAGACCCGCCTGGGCAGGTGAGACCGCATCTCTACAATAAATCAAAAAATTAGCCGGGCGTGGTAGCATGCACCTGTAGTTCCAGTTACTTGGAAGGCTGAGGCGGAAGGATCGCCAGAGCCCAGCAGGTTGAGGCTGCGGTGGCCAGGAGTGGCCACTGCATGCCAGTCTGGGCAAGAGAGTGAGACTCCAACTCAAAAAAAAAAAAAAAGAATGACCATCATTAATAAAACAAACAACAACAGATGCTAGTGAGGATGCAGAGAAAAGGGAATGCTTCTATACTGCTGGTGGGAATGCAAATGAGTGCAAACTCTTTGGAAAACTGTGTGGCAATTTCTGAAAGAACTAGAAATTGACCTTCCATATGACCCAGCAATCCCCCTATTGAGAATATACCCAGAGGTACTCAAATAATTCTTCAAAAAGATACCTGCACACACTTGTTTATACTTGCACAACACTATTCGCAATAGCAAGAACATGGAACCAACTGTGCTGCCTATCAAAACTGGACTGGATAAAAAAATGTGGTACATATACACAATGGAATATTATGCAGCCATAAACAAGAACAAACATATGGATTTTGCAGTAACTTGGATGGAGTTAGACTCTATCGTACTCAGTGATCTAACACAGAAACAAAGAAAACCATATGAGTACCATAGGAACAAAGAACATCATATGAGTAACAAAGAGTACCATATGTTCTCCCTCATAAGCAGACCTTAAACATCTATCATAATACTATAAGAAAGGGATTGGCAGTAGTGGAAAATTGCCAGGGGAGGACAGGGGCATGTTTCATCAACAAGGGTACCTGCATAATAAACATTTGTATACCTAACCCTGAACTGTATCCCCACATCTTTAAAATAAAACATTAAAAAAAAAAATTAACAACGAAAAAAGCTGAAAGGTTCAGACAAATCAGAAAAGTAAAAAAAAAAAACAAAAAAAACGGAGGGTGGGGGGCTGATATACAGATTGCCTACATTGGAGAACTGGCTCCTCTTGTGATAGCTGTGCCATATGGAAAGTCATACAGTCTCTCTGCACTTCTATTTCTTCCTCTACATAATAGAAATAATGATGCCTTCAAGGGCTGAATGAAGTATTCACTAATACAATATGTGCAATGTGACTGGTAGGTAATAACTGTTTATTAAAAATTTGTTTTTGAGAGGTCAGGAAGATGGTGGTTGAGGCAGTCAGATTATGAGAGTCCCGGTGTGAGTGAATGAGTGTATGGAAAATTTTGTGTACATGCTGGTGAGCAAGTGGGCTGACTGAGTGAGGGCTCGGGAGCTAATGGCCAGGACTCTCCTGATGCAGTGGTTGGTGCCACAGCTGCTGGGCTTGGACCCTAGCGATAACCGGGATGCAGAAACTGAGCACCATATTCTTTCTTTCTTTTTTTTTTTTTTGGTAAACCAACAAAACCCTTCCTGGAATGAAAATGTTGGGAAAGACTGTCTAAGTGGGGGCTTGAGAACAAGTGGCCAGGTCCCTAGTGCAATAGTTGGTGCTGCAACTTCTCTGCTTGGTCCCTGCTCTTCACAGAACCGAGTGCCATTTTTTTAAATTGGATAAAAGTTTTCCTGTGAAAAGTGGTAGGGAGAGGCTATTGATCCAGGCTCTCCCTCACCAAGGCAGGAGAGACTGTTGACACCAGGCTTTGCCTCACCACTTCAGCACCTGGCAGGGCACTGGCAGCCAGGGCTTCAGAGGGAGTCCAGAGGCAGAGTGCCAAGGAAGAGGACAAGAGAGGCACTCACCACAATCTTGAAGGTGGGGCAGGAAAGTGCTCTGACTTGCTCACCATGAAGGAACAGACCAGATCTTTGTGACTGGCAGATCAACTACTCAGGGATTGATTGCAACCCAGAGGCAATATCCTGAAAACACAAACTTCGGAGGGACCTGATGAGTGCTGAGTTCCAGGCATCCCACACCTATCCTGATCCAGCCAAGGGACAAAGAGTATGACCAGAAAAGCATGAGGAAGTACTCCAAAGAGATCAGTGGTGAGTCTGGGACTGACTCAACCCTCCCTTGCCAGTAATCCTCTGAACGTCAGACCCACATAGCTGAGCTACAGCTGAAGGGACAAATCCAGGTGGAGCCTGGACATCAGTTGCAATAGGAGAACTCCATTCGAGGATAGACCTGGCTGGGGCAATCCCGACGAGTACACACCTGAAGGAGAGACAATCCTGCACCTCCCAACTGGGGGAGAGCTCCTTGACCATACAAGAGTGGGAGGGGTGAACTGCAGCCCCACCCACCTGCACTGCCCTTCCTCCTTCCCTGCTCTGGACACTGAGGAAAGAGTGAAAGAGGTGGCTCTGCAGGAGAGACCTGATTAGAGGAACAATTACAAAGCCTGCCACAAGAGAGCAGGGTTTTATTCTTTTAAAAATTTTTAATTTAAAAAAAATTTTTTTAAATTATTGACTGTTCATTATTTCATCCGTTTTTAAAAAACCTTTCCTTTGTGCATGAATGTGTATGTGAGTGTTTGAGCTACATCCCCCTGCCAATTTTTTTTCTTTTTCTGTTGCTTTCTTCTTTTATTTGTCATTTTTTTCATTATGTGTGTATGTGAATGATTGTTCATCTCTCAATTTTGTTGTTGTTGCTGGCTTGTTATTGCACATTTTTCTTCTGGGTTTTTTATTTTCATTTTTTATAGTTTAAGGTGTGTGTCAATATATGTGTGAGGGTTTGAGTTGAATTTCTTTTTTTTTGTCTTTTAGTTTCTTCTCTATTCACTTTGGGTTAGGCATGTGTGTGTGCGTGTTTAGTTTGCTGGTTTTTTTGTTGTTATTGTTGTTTGTTTTAGTACACTTTGTTGTTATTCCAATTTGTTTTGGGGGGTGTGTATATGTCTGTGTGTGTTTGTTCAATTGTTTTTTGCATTGGTTTCTGCTTTGCATCATCATAGAGTGTGGTGGGGAGTAGGTCTCAGGGAACACTTACCATGGTGAGTGAACACTGTAATTTGAAACTAGTTTATGAATCCTACCACCATTCCCTACATTATTGAATTTCAGAAACTGCAAGAGACAGCAAAATTTCTGATCCACCATCCTATTTCAAAATAGAATAAATTCAGATCCCAGATCAGGGAAGAATAGAGGACTGAGCAAACATCAGAAGGGAAAGCCTCTCCCACTGACACCGAATAACAGAACTAAAGGAAAAAAAAGAGATCTGTCACAAATGAGAAAAACTAAAGGAAGACCACAGGCAATTTCAAGGGTACCAAAGACAAAACTCCTGAAAATATCAGATCTTGGTGCCCAAACAATGGAAGTCACCAGTGACTGGCCCCAGAATACAACAGGGGTTAGGGGATGGATGGAAAGAGTGAATAAGACTCAAGAAAGACAAGATGCAAGAGTGAAAGAAGATGTAACAGATATTTTAGCCATAAAAATTTCATCCAGGACACAAATAACAAGAAGACAATCATGGAAAGCAGAAATAAACTAACTGAAGAAAGAATTTCAGAATTTGAATACCAGGACATGGAATTATCCTGATCTGTAAAAAACATAGAAAGATGACTCAGAAAGGAAGAACAAAGAACAAAAAGCCCACAAGAGATGTGTGATTATGTAGAGAGTCTGAACCTATGCCTGATTGGTATCCTAGAAGAAGAAAGGGAAATGGAGAACAACTTGGAGCAAGTATTCCAGGAGGTAATCCAAGAAAACTTTCTCCATCTCACCAGAGATGAGATCAGCCAAGAACAAGAGTTACAGATAACCCCTACAAGACATCAAATGAGAAGACCAAGAACTAGATGCAAAGTAATTCACCTACACAAAATAGTAACAAAAAAATTCTAAAGGCAGCAAGAGAGAAAGGTCAGACTACCTACTAGGGAAAATCAATCAGAATAGCAACAGACCTATCAGCAGAAACACTACAAGCAAGAAAGGACTGGAACCCTATACTCAAAGTCCTCAAAGATAAGCAATTTCAAGCAAGAATTTCCTATCCAGTCAAGGTCAGCTTCATCACTGATGAAGAATTAAAATCCTTCCCAGACATCCAATCCCAAAGAGATTATGCAGTTTCCAGACAAGCTGTACAGGAGACACTTAAAAAGGTATTAAACACAGAATAAAGAAAAAAAAAGAATGACCACCCACTTCCCAAGAAATAGCAGAGCACAGAAGCAACAGAGAATACAGAGCAACAAGAAACTTTAAAACACACACATACATCAACCCCAAAGCCAAAAGAAAACAAGCAAACAAAGAAAAAAAACTTCATAAGAACCTCAGGACAGGGATAAACAATCACATTTCAATAATCAGCCTGAATGCTAATGGACTAAATGCACCACTGAAAAGACACAGAATGGCAAAGTGGATAAAGAAACCATGACCCAATTAGTTGCTGCATCCAGGAGACTCATCTCACTACTAGGGACATACACAGACTCAAAATTGAAGGATGGAAAACAAGTTTCCAGGCAAATGGATCACAAAAAGAAGGCAGGAGTTTTTACCTTAATATCAGACAAAACAAACTTTAAGCTATCAAAAATTTTAAAAGATGCAAAAGGACGCTAAATAATGATAAAAGTTTCAATCCATCAACAAGAAATACCATTCTAAACATATAGGCACCCAACACAGGAGAATAGCATTTATAAAGCAACTATTAAGTAACATTAAAAAAGTTATTGACTCTAACACTATTATAGCAGGGGACTTGAATAACCCACTAACAGCCCTAGATAGATCATCAAAGCAAAAAATCAGCAAGGAGATCCAGAACCTAAACTTGACAATTGACCAAGTGGACTTAATAGATACCTGCAGATTATTCCACCAAAAGATCATATAATATACATTCTACTTATTGCCACATGGAATATACTTCATAATCTATCACACTCTTGACCATAAATCAAGCATAAACAAATTCCATAAGGTTGAAATCTTGTCACACACTTTCTAAGACCAGAATGCAATAAAAATAAATGTCAACACCAACAATATTTCCCCAAAGCTCACCAAAAAAGGACACTAAGCAACGTGATGCTGAGCAACTACTGAGTCTACACTGAAATTAAAGCAGAAATTAAAAGATTCCTGGAAAAAAATGAAAATGAAGAAATATCTTACCAAAACCTCTGGGATGCCATGAAAACAGATCTAAGAGGGGAATTTATATCTCTATGAGCACACCCCAAGGAAACGGAAAAATCACAAATGGAATGTCTAACAAATCACCTAAGAAAACTGGAAGGAGATCACCAAAACCCCACCTTTAACAGAAGAACCCAAATAACCAAAAAGAACCCAAATATGGGACATAGAAGACAAAAATATCATAGAAAACATCAACCAAAAAAAGGTGGTTCTTTGACAGAATTAACAATATTGATGGACCCCTAGCCAGAATGACCAAGAAAAACAGAGAAAAGGCCCAAATAAACACAATCAGAAATATAAACAATCAAATCACAACTGACCCCAAACAAATACAAAAGGCTATCAAAGATTGCAATGTACACCTATATGGAAACAAATTTGATAACCTAAATGAAATGGAGAATCTTCTGACATCACAAAACCTCCCCAGGTTGAAACAAGAAGACACTGAGACACTAAATAGACCAATGAAACCCATGGAATTGACTCTGTCATACAAAAACTACCTACCAAAAAAAAAAAAAAGCCCTGTACCAGATGACTTTCCAGTAGAATCCTACAAAACGTAAAAGGAGGAGTCAATACCAATACTACTGAAAGTATTCCAGGAAATTGAGAAGGATGGAATTCTCACCAAATCATTTTACAAAACTAACATCATATTGATACACCAAATGGGTAAAGATCCAACAAAAAAAAGAGAGCTACAGGCCAATATTCCTTATGAACATAGAAGCAAATTCCTCAACAAGATTCTAGCAAATTTCAATCCAAAAATACATCTCAAAAATTATCCACCATGACCAAGTAGGCTTCATCCCCAGGATGCAGGTCTGGTTCAACATTCAGAAGACCATAAATGTAATTAAATATATCGACAGATGTAAAAACAAGAACCACACGATTGCACCATTAGATGCAGAAAAAGCTTTTGATAAAATCCAGCATCCTTCTTGATAAAAACCTTCAAACACCCAGGTATAGATGGAGCATAATTCAAAATAGTAAGTGCCATTAACAATAAACCCACAGCTAACATATTACTAAATGGACAGAAATTGGAAACATTTCTTCTGAAAACTGGAACAAGACAAGGCTGTCCACTCTCACCCCTCTTGTTCAACATTGTGCTGAAAGTCCTAGCTAGGGCAAGTAGACAAGAGAAGGAAATCAGGAATTTTCCAAATAGGAAAAGAGGAAGTCAAGTTATCTCTCTTTGCTGATATGATCCTATACCTTGAAAATCCAAGAGAATCTGTCAAAAACCTACTTGCACTGATTAAGGACTTTATCAAAGTGTCAGAGTACAAAATGATAGTGAAAAAGACAGCTACATTCCTATACACCAACAACAAGGAGACAGAGAGCCAAATTAAAAGCACAATTCCATTCACAACAGCTACCATAAAAATGAAGTACCCTGGCATCTTCCTATCCAGAGAAGTGAAAGACCTTTACAATGAGAACTGCTAAACACCGCTCAAAGAAATCCAAGACACATACAAATGGAAAAATATTTCATACTCATGGATAGAAAGAGTCAACATTATTAAAATGTCCATCCTACCAAAGACAATCTACATATTCAACACAATACCCATTAAGTTACCAACAGTATTCTTCTCAGACCTGGAAATGACAATACAGAAATTCATATGGAAACATAAACAACCATGAACAGCCATATAATCCTTAGGAAATAAAAAAAAGCAGGAGGTATCACACTTCTAGACGTCAAACTTTACTATAAGGCTACAGTAATCTAAGCAGAATGGTATTGGTACAAGAACAGGCATCATAATACCTTAAAAAACTTATAATAGCCTGTAATGGCTTGCTTGACATAAGTAACTCCATTTTGTAACAAATCCTCCATTTTAACTGTTTACACCCAGGGATGACCCCTACATGAACCTTCTCAAAATCACATATTGTAGCCTTCCTATAATCAGAAGCCCACATTCTTGTCCCCCCAGTGCCTGGAAACTCCCTTATCTAAATTCTGCATCTAATCTAACTGTACTCTTGCACAACCAAAAATGCAAATGTTCTGCCAAGAATTGTAATCATAATTGTACAGCTTTTGTTGTTTTTGCCTTTATAAAACCCCTGCTTATTTTGTTCGGGGTCAAGAGTTCTTTATGGCACTAGCCTGCTCTCAACTGACGGCTAATAAAGAACTCAAATTCAACTCTCTGTGTCTTGGTGACTTCTTCCTCACAATCTGGCTATAAAATTTGGAGACCTGTTATATTCACCAAGCTTGGAGGTAGTCTCACTCTGACTCTCCCTGGCTTGGTGGAGAAGTTCTAGGGGAGGAGCTCCCTGAGACGTTCCAGGGTCCCATAACTTCTCATCTGGATCAGAGGGAGTTGAAACAGCCACTGACTTCCCATTACCTCAAAAGAATCTTGAGTTCATCTGTACTCTCCTAGGAGGTAAGAATCTGTTTTGTTTGTGACCTTAATTCTGTTTAAGGGAGTCATGGTCTGACGAGACTGTCTCTTGGATACTATTCATTAAGCCAAGACATTGGCTGAGTAGAGTCCCATTTCAGTTTCTGATTTCAGTGCTAATTTGCCTTTGCTGGTTTTTGACAACATGGGGTCTCAGACTTCTAAACCATCCAGTCCTCTGGATTGCATGATAAAGAATTTTCCTGTTGGATTTGCTGAGGACTACATTGTCTGCCTTTCAAAAGGCAGACTCTGGATCCCCTGTAAAGTTTACTGGCCTTCATTTAATGTTGGATGGCTTTCCACAGGGTCTCTGGATTTTCATGTCACTGAGTCTGTTTGGAAGGTCATTACAGGGACTCCTGGTCACCCTGACCACTTTCCCTATATCAACCAATGGTTAATTTTGGTCTAAAATCCACCCCCATGGTTAAAGGCATGTTTCCTTGAAACTCCCAGTTATGTCCTTGCTTCTATATCTCTGACCTGTATCCTTCCCTTTCCATTCTACCCAAATTCTACCTCCACTGGGGTGTATCCTGTTTTACCCACTTCTACTGAAGGTCCTCTTGAGGACCCGGCTATCTCTAACTAAACCTCCACACCTTCTAATCCTCAGGCTTCTCTGCCTACCATCACCTCTTCCGCCTCCCCTTTGCCTTCTCCACCTTTGGCTATGCATCTCTGATCTCAGACTGATCCAGCCCCTCTCCTTCCCCTTCAGGAATTACCTTCTCCTCAGGGGGCAGATTGGGCTGCAGCCCTTCTTGGTATACTCTCCTTTTTCTACCTTTGATTTATACAGTTGGAAATACTAAAATCTGTCATTCTCAGATAAGCCACAGGTTCTGACTTCTCTAATGGAATCAGTCATGCACACCCATTGCCCCACCTGGGATGATGCTCCTTTTGACTCTACCTCTGAGGAGTGAGAGTCTATCAGAGCTAAGCCTAAAAAGTCTATTCTAGCCTCAACTGCGGATATACAGGAAGAAAGTCAGGACATGTTAGGTGAGGTATTTCCCTCTTCTCACCTAGTTTGGGGCCTAACACTTAGGTAGGGTCCAGGGTATTATATACCTATCATGACTCTATTGACTGGTTTGAGGGGAGTGGCCCGGAAGCCTATCAATCTTTCTAAAACTACTGATATTCTCCAGGGTCCCGAGGAATCTCCAGGAACATTTCTTGAATGCCTACAGGAGGCTTTTTGTACCTAGACCCCATTTGATCCCTCGGCCCTTGAGAATGCTTGAGCTGTCAATTTGGCATTTGTGGCTCAAGTGGCTCTGGACATCCGAAAAAAGTTGCAAAAGATTGAGGGCTTTGCAGGAATGAATATTTCTCAGCTACTTGAAGTAGCCCAAAAGGTTTTTAATAACCATGACACTGAGAATCAGAAACAGGTGACACAAGAGGCAGATAAGACAGAAAGACGTCAGGTGAAAATATTGATAACTGCCCTCCAAGTCTCCCAACCTGACTCAAGACCACCACACCAGAGAAAAGGGTGAAAGGGAACAGAAAGTTCTCTGTTAGCTAAGGATCAATGTGCATATTGCAAATAATTCAGTCACTGGAATGGTTTACCATAAAGCCTCCACCTTTTCCTTAATCTCTTTTACATTAGGAAAGGTCCTAGCTATCCAAAACTGGACCAAGATTTCTCCTGTGGTACAGTTTAAGGTAAACCTTCCTGAACTGCTACAAATAGAAAAAGAATGTCTATCTGGAAGACTGTATGGAAGACAAAATCCTTACTACCCAAAATATGCACACAGTGGGCAATCCCCAATTATGTAAAGGCTCTAGGCTTTTATCTCTGCCCCAATAACCCCACTGACCACCATTGTAATCAAGAAAATGACTTCTTTTGCACAGACTGGAAATGCATCACTGTTGCAACTTACAGTGGGGGCCCTAATGGCACATCTGAAATCACCCTTTGGCCAGGTGCTGGCCCAGAATGGCCTATGTACATAAAGGTTACTAATGCTCTCCACTATTCCTGGAGTACAGAAAATACCTGGGGTATATGACTCTACATGAGTGGTTATGACCATGGCACATTATTTACTATCTGATGGTGCACACTTGCCTACAAAATCATGACCAAACCAATAGGACTATTGGCAGAGCTGAAGGATCCCTTGTTCAGTTACCACCAGCCTCTGCCTCAGCATCTACCTTCTGCCAAGTCACTACTCCAGGTTCACCTCAACAGCCCCTGAGTTCACCTCAACCACTTCCACACCTGGCCTGCCAAACCCCTAGTCTTTTTCTTATGTTAAATAATACCTCTGCCAACACATGGTTAGTTAGTTCTACAGGCCTTACAAAATGTGCTACTACCAAAAAGTTAATCAATCAGCCTACCTTATATACTACTGTTCATGTGCTACCTCAGGCTTATGCTTATAGCATTCCCAAAGGAGCCCTTCTACTCAATCCCCCTGGTCTTCCAAATGCTCATAAAAAGTGTGTTGTTCCCTTGCTAGTGTCTGCCTTAGTTGGGCTAAGTATAGCTGGAATGGCTGGAATCAGCACTGCTGCTCTGGTCCGAGGAGAACTAGGTCCATCTAACCTTGCACAAGAAATTGACGCTGACCTAGGAAACCTACACTTTGCCATGGACCAAATCCATGACCAGTAGAATCCCTAGCTGAAGTTGTCCTCCAAAATCTTAGAGGCCTGGACTTACTTTACCAATCAGAAAATAGGACATGCAAAAGTAGGCGATGTCCAGGTAAGTGATGCAACCTCTGGAATATACAGTCTATGAGAAAACAGGGGGAGGACTTGTGTTCTAGGGCACAAATATGCTAGCTGTAACAACTTTGGTGTGCCTGCCCACCAGACACCTGATCTTGCAAGACCGTCACTAAAGTCTTGCTTCTGCTACATGACACATCTCTGTGTTCATCCTTTGATTTGGGACAGGTGAGTTCATTCCTCACACCAGACGTACAGGGGAAACTCTTTCTTTCTTTCTTTCTTTCTTTCTCTTTCTCTCTCTTTCTTTCTCTTTCTTTCTCTTTCTCTTTCTCTCTCTTTCTTTCTCTTTCTTTCTCTCTCTCTCTCTCTCTCTCTTTCTTTCTTACGTTTGATGAAGTATGGACAGCCATGTGGAAGTGTGACTGGACAAAAAGCGAACCAGGTAGTGCCAGCAGACTGAGAGGGGGAAGCCAGTGAGGCCTGTTGAGAGCCTTCTTGGCCTTGCTGAGCACAATTCTTTCTTCTGGGAGTGGAGCAGGGCCCTCCCTGGACAGGGCTATCATGACCTACACACAAATGAGGCAGGTCAGATCATTTCTTTATGGCCAGATTTTACACAGAAAAGTGAAGGAAAGCTAGAGTGATATTTTCAGGTTTTATGGCCAGTTTTGGGGGATGAAGTGTTCTGGTTTCTATCCTCCACCCTGGGGAAGAAGAAGTCTAGTTGCTGTGCTGACTTGGGGGAGAATGAGGGGCTAGAGACAGGAAGGCAGAAGGTCAAGAGAAACATTGGCTCCTGGGCTGCTTCCAAGCCCTGACAGCAAAAACTTAGCCCAAACCTGGAATCACCTTGGGGGCTGACCACCATGCTCAGCATTGCTGTTGTCCCTTTGTGATGCAGTCATCCCAGCTCTGAGAGGGCTTGTCCATAATGCTTACCTATTTCAGAGGAGTTGCCTGGAGGTCCAGCAGGGAGAGACTTCAGTTTATCAGAACTTATGGGAGGTGCTGTCTGCTAGGTGAAGAATCCATACCTCGGGGCAATGCAGCAAGCAATTTTATAATCAAAGCAATCAAGCCAAGCATTTTAATTCCTACCCAGTATTTATTATGACATTGATGAAGAATAATGACTACATTTTTCCAGCTTTGTTTGGTCACCTGCATCCCATGACTCATTCCTGGGAATATGCACACACTTCAGAGACCAGCCTGGGCCAGAGGTTGCTCCCTCAGGGAGCGGGCAGGAAGAAGCCAGGTATGGGGAAATGGTCTAGTCTGGAAAATACCCGGTGCTCTCCTTGTGGTTAGCAGTAGCCAAGAGGGAGGAGACAGGAAGAAGCCAGGAATGGGGGAAACCATCTAGTCCGAACAATACTCCACACTCTCCTTGTGGTTGTTATGACTGAAGAAGCGACAAGAAGTTGGGTCAGCAAGCTGAGTCTAATTAATTATGAGTCCTTTATTAATGCACGGGTCAAGAGCAGGCATACACCAAAAAACTCTTGATGAACTAGTGCAGTTTGTGACAAGCTTTTATAGGTAAAATTTGTGGTGTTGGCTACATAGCAACTTAGTGACCATAACAACTATTATGAACAACTTGGCAACCAAAATGGGAACTTTTGATTGTTAGGGAGTTTTGATTAATTTTATGTCCCAGGTATAGCTGGTGCCTGGAAAATCCCTGGAGTTCCTCCAATAAGATATAGTTTAAGGTAGTTACATAGAGACAAAGTAGAAGAATTATTACACAATGGAGTTACCTTGGTTAGGTTACTAACAAAATATAAGAACAAAATATGAAAATGTAACAATGGGGTTTTGCAAAATGTAACATTTGATTTCAGTTAAAAAAGCATACAATTACTTTACTGGAATAAGCTGACCAGGGTGAATAAATATAATGACTGGTCATAGACACATCTCTGACTTGATCAGCTTTACTAATTAATTTTTTATTCTTTTGTCTTTCTGAACATCTCCCAAAAAACCCTGCTCCTTTCGTCAAATAATTATTCACTTCCTTTTTGGATATCTCCTTACATTTTTTTTTCCACTTTGAACATGCTTCTTCACACCCATTTTGCTTTATTTTATTTTATCTTATTTTATTTTATTTTATTTTAAATATGGGATAGGTACAATTCAGGATTAGGTACATAAATGGTCATCATACAGGTGAAGTTTTGGTCTCCCATTGATCCTCACTTCTCCTAGTTTGGGATCAGGTACCCTTATTGATGTTACGTGTTTCCTTCCCTTCCCTTCCTCCTCTAGTAGTAGTGTTTTGCTACTGCCAATCCCTTTCTTATAGTATTATGATAAACGTCCAGGCTCCACTTATGAGCAAGAGCATGTTGGTACTCAGTTCTTTGTTTCTGTGATAGATCACTGAGTATGAAAGACTCCAAATCCATTCAAGTTGCTGCAAAGTCTATAATTTGTTCTTTCCCCCCCAAATGTATGATTTATTAGATCATTTGAATGTCTTCTTCAAGAGAGACGTTTAACCCACAGATAAAGTCCTTTATTAGTACAAACAGGTTTTTGACTGATTCTCTTGGATTTCCAAGGTATAGGAATATAGCATCAGCAATGACGGATAGCTTGACTTCCTCTTTTCTATTTGGATACTGCTGATTTCCTTCCCTTGTCTTATTGCCTTAGCTAGGGCTTCCAACAAAATGTTGAACAAGAGATGTGAGAGTGAGCACTCTTGTCTTACTCCAGTTTTTAGGGGAAATGTTTCTAGTTTCTGTTCATTTAGCAGTATGTTAGCTGTGGGTTTATTGTAAATGGCACTTACTATTTTGAGACATGTTCCTTCTATTGCCTGGGTGCTTGTGGGTCTTTATCAAGAAGTGATGATAGATTTTATCAAAGGCTTTTTCTACATCTAATGAGATAATCATGTGGCTCTTTTTTTTTTTTTTTTACATCTTTTGATGTATTTAATTCCACTTATGGTCTTGAGAATGTTGAACCAGCCCTGCATCCTGGGGATGAAACCTACTTGGTCATGGTGGATGTTTTTTGAGATGTGTTTTTGGATCCGATTTACAAAAATCTTGTTGAGGATTTTTGCATCTATATTCATAAGGGACAATTGTCATGTAGTTCTCTTTTTTTGTTGGACCTTTACCTGGTTTGGGTATCAGTGTGATGTTAGCTTCATAAAAAGATCTGGGGAGATTCCATCCTTTTAATTGCCTGGAATACTTTCAATAGGATTGGTATCAGCTCCCCATTTCACAAATGTAGAATTCTTCTAGAAAACCATCTGGTCCAGGGCTTTTTTTGTAGGTAGCTTTCATATGATGGAATCAATTTCCTGGGTTGTTATTGGTCTACTTAGTGTCTCAGTCTTCTTGTTTTAACCTGGGGAGGTTGTGTGATGTCAGAAAGTTCTCCATTTCATTGAGGTTATCAAGTTTGTTTACATATAGATGTACATAGTAATCTCTGATAATCTTTTGTATTTCTTCAGGGTCATTTGTGATTTGATCTTTTGTTTTTCTGATTGTGTTTATTTGACCTTTTCTCTCTTTTTCTTTGTCATTCTGACTAGGTGTCCATCAGTATTGCTAATTGAACCAGCATTTTGTTTGTTGATGTTTTCTATGATATTTTTATGATGTTTATGTCTCATATTTGGACTCTTATTTTGGTGATTTCGATTCTTCTGCTAAAGTTGAGCTTTTGGTGGTCTTCTCTTTCCAGCTCCCTTAGGTGATTTGTTAGACTCTCCACTTGTGATCTTTCCATTTTCTTGATGTGTGCTCATAGAGATATAAATTTGCCTCTTAGAACTGACTTCATGGCATCCCAGAGGTTTTGGTAAGATGTTTCTTCATTTTCATTTTTTCCCAGGAATCTTTTAATTTCTGCTTTGATTTCAGTGTTGACCCAGTAGTTGTTCAGCATGATGCTGTTTTGTGTCTTTGTCTGTGTAGGCTTTGGGGGAATTTTGTTGGTGCTGATACTTATTTTTATTCCACTGTGGTCTGAGAATGTGCATGGCAAGATTTCAACCTTATGGAATTTGTTTATGCTTGATTTATGGTCAATGATGTGCTCAATCTTGGAGTACGTTCCATGTGGTGATGAGCAGAACGTATACTCTGTGGTTGTTGGGTGGAATAATCTGTAGGAATCTTTTAAGTCCATTTATTCAACTGTCAAGTTTAGGTTCTGGATCTCCTTGTTGATTTTTTTTTGTCTTGATGATCTATCTAGAGCTGTTAGTGGGGTATTCAAGTCCTGGGCTATAATAGTTTTAGAGAAAATATCTTTTTAAAATTTACTTAGTAGTTGCTTTTTACATGCTTGTGCTCCTGTGTTGGGTGCATATATGTTTATAATTGATATTTCTTGTTCATGGATTGAACATTTTATCATTACATAGTGTCCTTTTGCATCTTTTAAAAAATTTTTGGTAGCTTAAAGGCTTTTTTGTCTGACATTAAGATCACAACTCCTGCCTTCCTTTGGTATCCATTTGCCTGAAAATTCATTTTCCATCCTTTAACTTTGAGTCTGTGTGCTTTCCTTGTAGTGAGAAGAATCTCCTAGATGCAGCAAACAATTGGGTCATGGCTTATCTAGTTTGTCAGTCTGTGTCTTTTCAGTGATGCATTTAGTCCATTCACATTTAGGCTGAATATTGAAATGTGACTGTTTACCCCTGTCATGAGGTTCCTAAAAAGTTTTTTCTTTGCTTGCTTGTTTTCTTTTTGCTTTGGGGTTAATGTATGTGTGTGTTTCTAGTTTCTTATTGTGCTGTATTGTCTATTGATTCTGTGCCCTGCTGTTCTCTTGGGAAGTGTGTGATCATTCTTTTTCTTTCTTCTGTGCTTAATGCCTTTTTAAGTGTCTCTTGTAGAGCTGGCCTGGAAGCTGCGTAATCTCTTAGGGATTGGATGTCTGAAAAGAAATTTAATTCTCTATCACTGATGAAGCTGAACTTGGCTGGATAGGAAATTCTTGGTTGAAATTGTTTATCTTTGAGAACTTTGAATATAAGACTCCAGTCCCTTCTTGCTTGGAGTGTTTCTGCTGATAGATCTCCTGCTAATCTGATTGGTTTTCCCTGGTAGGTATTCTGAGTTTTCTCTCTTGCTGCCTTTAGGATTTTTTTCTTTTGTGTCTACTTTGAGTAGGCGAGTTACTATGTGTCTAGGGTTTAGTCTTCTCATTTGATGTCTTTTGGGAGTTCTCTGTATCTCTTGTGCATAACCGGTCACATCTCTAGCAAGATGGGGAATGTGTTCTTGGACTACCTTCTGGAATACTTGCTCCAAAGTTGTTCTCCATTTCCCTTTCTTCTTCTGGCATACCATTCAGGTGTAGGTTTGGACACTCTATATAATTGTACATATTTTGTAGGCTTTGTTCTTTCTTCTTGAGTCTTTTTTCTGTTTTTAATTGATTGGGTTAACTCCATGTTTTGGTCTTCAACTTCTGTGATTCTTTCTTCAGCTAGATTAATTCTGCTTTCCAGGTTTGTCATCTTGTTATGTATTTCCTGGATGAAATTTTTATAACCAAAATCTCTGCCACAAGTTCTTTCAGTGTCACAAGTTCTTTCAGTGTTACATCTTGTCTTTCTTGAAGCTTATTCACTCTTTCCATCTGTTCTCTAATCCCTGTAGTATTCTGTAGTCAATAGTTGCTGACTTCCATTATTTGTGCACCAAAGTCTGATTTTTCAGGAGTTTTGTCTTTGGTACACTTGAAATTGCCTGTGGTCTTTTTTGGTTATTTCTCATTTGTTACAGATCTGTTGTTTTTCTCTTTAGTTCTGTTATTCAGTGTCAGTGAGAGAGGCTTTTCCTTCTGATGTTTGCTCATTCCTCTGTTCTTCCCTGATCTGGGCTCTGAATTTATTCTATTTTAAAATAAGATGGTTGGATGTGAGGCTTTACTGTCTCTTGTAGTTTTTGAAATTTGAATTAAGTAGGGGATGGGGCATTAGGATTCAGAAACTACTTGCAAATTACTATGATCACTTATTGTGGTATGTATTCCCTGGGACCCACTCCCCACCAACACTTTATATGATAAAAACCAGAAACCAATGCAAAAAGTAACTGAACACAGACATACACACACACATCCCAAAACAAACTGTAATAACAACAAAGTGAAACAAAACAAACAACAAAGAAAAAACAAGAAAATTAAACACACACATGCCTAGCCCAAAGTGAATAGAGAAGTTAACAGAAAGACTGGAAAAGAAAAAAAGAAAAAAAGAAATTTAGATCAAACCCTCACATGTATATTGACACACACCTTAAACTATAAAAAATGAAAATAAAAAACCCAGAGCAAAAACAAACCAACAACAACAAAATTGAAAGATGAACACTCAATCATGTACATACACACATAAACAGAAAACAACAAATAATAGAAGAAAAAAAGAAAAAGGAAAGAAAAAAGTTTGCAGGGGATGCAGATCAAACCCTCACATTCACATGTATGCATAAAGGAAAAATATTTTTAAAAATACATTAACTAAAAAACAGTCAAAAAAATTTAAAATTAAAAATAAATAATTTTTTAAAACCCTGCTCTCTTGTGGCAGGCTCTGGAATTGTTCCTCTAATCAGGTGTCTCTTGCAGAGCCACCTTTTTCACTCTCTCCTTAGTGTCTGGAGCAGGGAAGGAGGAGAGGCAGTGGAGGTGGGTGTGGCTGCAGTCTTCCTCTCCCACTCTCTCATATGGTCAGGGAGATCTCCTCTGATGAGAACGGGTGGGTGTCTCTTCCCCAGATATGTACTTGTGGGGGCTGCCCCTGGCAAGCCTATCCTGGAATGGAGTTTTTCTATTGCGACTGATGTCCCAGCTCCACCTGGGTTTGTCCCTCTCATTTGTGGCCCAGTTCTGTGGGTCTGAGGTTCAGAGGTTTGCTGGGGAGGAGGGAGTTTAGGTCAGCCCTGGACTCACTACTGATCTCTTTGGAGTCCTTCCTCATCCTTTTCTGGCCATACCTTTTGTCCGACAACTGGATCAGTGTATGAGGTGGGGCATCTGGAACTCAGCACTCATCAGGTCCCTCTGAAGTTTGTGCTTTCAGGATATTCCCTCTGGGTCACAATCAATCTTTGTGTAGCTGATCTGCCAGTCACAGAGGTCGGATTTGTTGCTCCGTGGTGAGGAAGTCAGAGCACTTTCCTAAGCCATCTTTAAGATGGTGGTGAGGTTCCTTTCTTGTCCTCTTTGGCGGGACTTGGCCTCTGGACTCCCTCTGCAGCCCCTGCTGCCAGTGCCCTGCCAGGCACTGAAGTGGTGAGTCAAAGCCTGGAGTCAGCAGTCTTTCCTCAGAATATTTTTCCATTTGTTTGTGTCAGCTTTGATTTCTTTAAACAGGGTTTTAGAGTTCTCATTGTAAGAATCTTTCACTTCTCTGGTTAGGAGGATGCCCAGATATTTTATTTTCTTTGTGGCTATTATGAATGGGACAGTGCTTTTTATTTTGTTCTCTGCCTGTTTGTTGTTGGTGTATAAAAATGTAACTGTCTTTTGCACATTGATTTTGTACCCTGAGACTTTCCCAGTATCCTTTATCAGTGCAAGGAGGTTTTTGACAAATTCTCTTGAGTTTTCAAGGTATAAAGTCTTGTCATCAGCAAAGTCTTGTCATAGCTTAACTTCCTCTCTTCCTATTTGGATACCCCTGATTTTCTTCTCTTGTCTGATTGCTCTGACTAGAAATTCCAACACTATGTTGAACAGGAGGGGTCAGAGTGGACAACCTTGTCTTGTTCTGACTTTCAAGGAAATGCTCCCAATTTCTTTCCATTTTGCAATATGCTGGCTGTGGTTTTATCATAGATGGCTCTTATTATTTTTAGGTATGTCCCCTCTATGTCTAAGTGTTCTAGGGTTTTTATCAAGAAGGGATGCTGGATTTTGTTGAAAGCTTTTTCAGAGTCTAATGGAAAAATCATGTGGCTCCTGTTTTTGCATCTTTTAATGTATTGAATTACATTTATGGTCTTGTGGATGTTGAACCAGCCCTAGATCCCAGGGATGAAGACTTCTTGGTCATGGTGAATCATTTTTGAGATGTGTTGTTGGGTCTGATTTGCTAGAATCTTTTTGAGAATTATTGCATCAATGTTCATCAGGGATATTGGTCTCTAGTTATCTTTCTTTGTTGGGTCATTACCTGGTTTGTGTATCAGTGTGATATTAGCTTCATAAAATGACTTGGGGAGCATTCCATCATTCTCAATTGCCTGGAATACTTTTAATAGAATTTGCATCAACTCCTCCTTGAATATTTTATAGAATTTTACTGGAAAGCTGTCTGGTCCAGAACTTTTCATAGGTAGATTTTTTTATGGCAAAGTCAATATCTTGGGTTGTTATGGATCTATTTAGGGTTTCAATTTCTTCTTGTTTCAACCTTGGGAGGTTGCATAATGTCAGAAAGTCTTCCATTTTATTTAGGTTATCAAGTTTGTTTCCATGCAGGTATGCATAGTAATCTCTGATAATCTTTTGTATTTCTTTGACAACAGTTGTAACTTGATCTTTTGCATTTATAATTGTGATTATTTGATCTTTCTCTCTTTTTCTTTGTCAATCTGGCTGGGGGGGGTCCATCAATATTCTTTATCCTTTCAAAAAGGCAGCTTTTTGTTTTGTTGATTTTTTTCCATGATATTTTTGTTCACTATATCTTATATTTGAGCTTTTACTTTGGAGATCTGGATTCTTCTACTGAAGTTAGGATTTTGGTGATCTTGCCTTTCCATATACCTTCAGTGATCTGTTAGGCTTTTAACTTGTGATTTTTCTAGTTTCTTGATGTTTGTATAAGGTTATACATTTTCCTCTTAGTACTGATTTTTCAGAACACCCCAGAGGTTTTGGTGGGATATGTCTTTGTTTTCCTTTGGTTCCAATAATCTTTTAATTTTTGGCTTGATTTCTGTGTTGACCCATGTATTTTTCAGTATCTTGCTGTTTGGTTTCCTTGTGTCTATGTGTTTGGATGGATCATGCTGGTGAAATTTATTTTTATGCCACAGTGGCCTGAGAAAATGCATGACAATACTTCAATCTCTTGAAATTTGTTTATGCTTGATTTATGGCTGAGAATGTGGTTGATCTTGGAGTATGTTCCATGTGGTGATGAGTAGAATATATATTCTCTTATTGTTGAATGGAGTATTCTGTAGGTATCTATTAAGAATCTATCCATTTTGTCAAGTGTCAAGTTGAGATTCTGAATCACCTTATTGATTTGTTTTCTGAAAGAACTACCTAGGGTTGTTAGGGGGATATTTAAGTCCCTGTTTATGATAGTGTTAGAGTCAATATCTTTTTTAGTTCATTTAGTAATTGCTTTATAAAACCTAGGGCTCCTTTTTTGGGTGCATATATGTTTATGGCGGATGCTTCTTGTGGATGGATTGAACCTTTTTTCATTCTGTAGTGTCCTTCCATATCTTTTAAAATTTTTGATAACTTGGTGGTTGCTTCATCTGATATTAAAATTGTGACTCCTGCCTTTTGTTTTGCTTTTCTTTCCCCTGAACATTTATTTTCCATCCTCTAACTTTAAGTCTGTAGGTGTCTTATGTAGTGAGATGCATTTCCTGGAGGCAGCATATTGTTGGGTCATACTTTTCTATGCAGTTTGCCATTTTATGTATTTTCAGTGGTGCATTCAGGCAGATTATTGAAATTTGAGAGTTCATCCCTGTTATGAGACTCTTATGAGGCAATTTTATTTTCTTGAACTTTTTGGCTGATATATGTGTTTGCTTTCAATTCTGCAGTTGTGATGTATGCTGTGTTGATTTTGTGTTTTCCTGTATTTTGGGGAAATGTATAGTTTTCTTCTTCTTCCTCTTCTTCTTCTTCTTCTTCTATAATTAATATCTTCTTAAGTGCCTTCTGTAGAGCTGGTCTGGAAGCAGCACAATCTTTTAAGGATTAGATGTCTGGGAAGGATTTTAATTCTCCATCACTGGTGAGACTCAGTTTGGCTGGATAGGAAATTCTTGGTTGGAATTGTTTTTCTTTGAGGACTTTGAAAACTGGACTCTAGTCCCTTCTAGCTTGTAATGTTTCTGCCTATAAGTCTGATGCTATTCTAACCAGTCTTCCCCAGGAGGTAGCCTGACCTTTCTCTCTCACTGCCTTTAGGATTTTTTCTTTTATATTTTCCTTATGTAGGTGAATTACTATGTGTCTAGGGGTTGGTCTTCTCATTAGATATCTTTCATGGAGTCCTTGAATCTCTTGTGTTTGAATAGTCACATCTCTGGTGAGATTGGCAAAGTTTTCCTTGATGTAATCATATATCTCTTGGAGGCTTTGTTTTGTCTTTCTGAGGTTTTTTCTATGTTTTTTAACAGATAAGCTTAATTCCATGTTTTGGTCTTCAAGCTCTGAAGCTCTTTCTTCTGCATGGTTAATTCTGCTTTCCATGACTGTCAGCTTGTTATTTATTTCCTGGATAAAGTTTTTATGGCCAAAATCTCTGTTACAAGTTCTTTCAGTATAACATCTTGTCTTTCTTGAGTCTTGTTCACACTTTTATCCATTTTCTATTTCTTGTTTTACTCTGGGGCTAATCATTGGTGATTTCCCTTGTTTGAGCTCTGAGGTCTGATTTTTCAGGTGTTGTCTTTGTTACATTGAGAATTACCTGTGTTCTTCCCCCCCCCCATTTGTGACAGATCTTTTTCTTTTCTCTTTAATTCCATTATTCAATGGTAGTGGGAGGGGGTTTCACTTCTGTTGTTTGCTCAACCCTCTATTCTTCCTTGATCAGAGTCTCTGAAGTTGTTCTAGTTTGAATCATGGCTGGAAATGTGAAACTTTGCTTTTTGTAGATTTGAAACTCAAATAATGTGGAGGGTGGAAGCTCAAATTCAGAAACTATTTGCAAGTCACAATGTTCACTGCCTGGGGTATGGACTCTCTAAGACCCACTCCCCACCATCACCCTATATGCTGATGCAATGAGTACATGTGTGTACCCCCTGAGTCCAAAATAAAGTAACAGCAATAAGGAGAACAGAAAAAAAGGAGAATCCTCTAGAATGGACAAAAATAATTTTAAAATTTTAAAAAAACCCAGAAAAATAAAAGCAAAAACAAGAGGAAAAAAGAAAACAAAACCAAAAACAGATAAAAAGCACACTCAAAAACAAAAAACAGGACAAATGAACACATACATATGCAGACACACAACAAACAACTAAATAAGAGGAAGAAAGGAGGGATACAAATCAAACACTCACAAACACATTCACATACACACAAAGCCAAAACAAAGAAAAAACAAAAAAGAAAAATGAACATTCAAACTCTCAGTAAACAAAATATGAAAGAAGATAGAAAGAAAAAAAAAAGGAGAGGGTAATGCATATTAAACCCCCACATGCACATTCATGCACACACACTAAATAAAAACAAAAGAAGAACAAAAAGGAAAAACTAAAAAATGGACACTCAAACACTCACATACATACACACAAAACAAAAAATGAAAGAAAAAATAAAAAAATTTAAAAAATTTTCTGGACACTAACACCCTCTTGTGGCAGGTTCTGTAATTTTTCCTTACAGCCCCTCTTGGTAAACTCGCCTGTCATTTCCTGTGGGGCTGCAGGCTCATTCACAATCACCACAGCATGTGGCTCACAGGTTAAGGTGAGGTTGTTGAAGGTGGGTGGAACATCAGCCCTCCCCTCCCACTCTCTTATGGTCAAGGAGATCCCTTCTGGTGGGAAGGTGCAGGATTTTCTCCTTCCCAAGTGCTTGTGGCAGGCACCCCAGCTAGGCTTATGCCAGAGTAGAGTTCTCTTCTGTTCTTCTCTTTTTTTTAGTTTGTGTGTGTGTGAATAATATGCTAGGGTTTCATTTGAATTTCTTTTTTTACTTTTCTTATCTTTTCTTTTTCTCTTTTTCTTCTCCTTTCATTTTAGATTGGATATGTGTGTGTGTATTTGGTTTTTCTGTATTGTTGTTTGTTATATTTTGCCTAGTTGTTGCTCCAGTTTGCTTTGGGGTGTGTGTGTGTGTGTGTGTGTGTGTGTGTGTGTGTGTGTTTAATTGCTTTTTGTTGTGGTTTCTACTCTTGTTCTGTATTTATTTACTTATTTATTTTAAAGTTTTTGGCTATCTTATTTCATTCTACTTTTCACTGTTCTCCTCATTGCTGTTACTGTATCTTGGACTCAGGGAGTACACACATGTACTCATTGCATTGTCATATAGAGTAGAGGTGGAAAGTTGTTCTCAAGGAACTCATACCACAATCAGTGAATATTGTAACTTGCAGGCAGTTTCTGAATTCTTGCTCTCTAGCCTCCACCTCTCTCAAAACTACAAAAGACAGCAAGGCTTCACACACATTGCCCTATTTCAAAATAGAACAGATGCAGATCCCTGATCAGGAAAGACTAGAAGGCTGAGCAAATATCAGAAGTGAATGTCTATCCCATCGCCCCTGAATAAAGGAACTAAAGAGAAGAGAGAGAGATCTGTCACAATTGAGGAAAACTCAACAGAAGAACACAGGTACTTCCCAGTGTAACAAAGAGAAATGCCTGAAAAATCTGACCTCGAGCCCAAACAATGGAAGTCACCAATCACTGACTCAAGAATACAGCAGGGATTAGGAAATGAATGGAAAGAGTGAGTAAGACTCAAGAAAGACAAGATGCAAGACTGAAAGAACTTGTAACAGCGATTTTGGCCATAAAAATTTCATCCAGGAAATAACAAGATGCTAAGCATGGAAAGCAGAATTAATCAAGCCAAAGAAAGAATCTCAAAACTAGAAGACCAAAACATGGAATTAACTAGATGTGTAGAAAACATAGAAATAAAATTAGGAAAGAAAAAGAAAAGCCTCCAAGAGATGTGTGATGGTATTGACAGGCCAAACCTACACCTGATTGGTATCCCAAAAGAAGAAAGTAAACTGGAAAACACCTTTGAGGAAGTATTCTAGGATGTTATTCAAGTAAACTTTCCCCATCTCGCCAGAGATACAGAGAAGCCCTGCAAGGCATCAAATGAGAAGATCAATCCCTAGGCACATAACAACAACAACAAAAAACTAAAGGCAGCAAAAGAGAAAGGTCAGACTACCTTCTGAGGAAAATCGATCAGAATAGCAGCAGACCTATAGGCAGAAGGTAGAAGGAACTGGAGTCCAATATTCAAAGTTGTCAAAGAGAAACAATTTCACTGAACAATTTCCTACCCAGCCAAGTTCAACTTCATCACTGAGGAAGATAAAATCTTCCAAAACATCCAATTTCTAAGATATTATGCAGCTTCCAGACCAGCTCTACAGGAGACACTGAAAAAGTTATTAAGCACAGAAGAAAGAAAAAAAAGGATGATCGTGCACTTCCCAAGAGAACAGCAGACATAGAATCAAAAGAGAATGCCTTGTGACTGAAAACTTGAAAACACACACATACATCAACCCAAGACCTACAGGAAAATAAACAAAACAAAGAAAAAACATTTTAGGAACCTCATAACAAGGATAAACTATCACATTTCAATAATCAGCCTGAATGTGAATGGACTAAATGCACCACTGAAAAGACACAGAATTGCAAACTGGATAAAAAATAATGACCCAATAATTTGCTGCATCCAGGAAACTCATATTATCACAAAGGATGCACACAGACTCAAAGTTAGAGGATGGAAAAAGAATTTCCAGGTCAATGGAATACAAAAGAAGGCAAAGTCACACTCAATATCAGAAAAAAAATTTAAGCTATCAAAAATTTAAAATGATATGGAAGGACATTACATTATGATAAAAGGTTCAGTCCATCAACAAGAAATATCCATCCTAAACATGTGTGCACCCAACACAGGAGCACCAGCATTTTAAAATTAACTACTAAGTAAACTAAAAAAGATATTGACTCTAACACTATTATAGCTGGGGACTTAAATACCCCACTAATAACCCTAGATAGATCATTGAGGGAAAAAGTCAACAAAGAGATTCAGAACCTCAACTTGATGATTGACCAAATAGACTTAATAGATACTACAGAATATGCCACCCAACAGCCACAGAGCTTACATTCTACTGATGACCATATGGAACATACTCCAAGATCAATCACATCCCCAGCCATAAATCAAATAAAAAAAAACTTCATAACATTGAAATACTGCCACACACCTTCTCAGACTACAGTGGAATAAAAATAAATAGCCAACACCAACAAAATTCCCCAAACCCACAAAGATATGGACTTTTACAATAAAAACTACAAAGCATTGCTCAAAGAAATCCAAGATGACACAAACACATAGAAAAATATTCCATGCTCATGGATTGGAAGAATCAACATTGTTAAGATATCCATCCTATCTCCAGATTCAATCTCCAGATTCAAAACAGTACTCATTAAAGTAACAACATCATTCTTCTCAGACCTGAAAATGACAATATAAAAATTCATATGGTAACATAAATGACCACAAATAGCCAAAACAATCCTTAGCAAAATAAACAAAGCAAGAGGTGTCACACTTCCAGGCTTTAAACTTTACTGTAAGAGTACAATAATCAAAACAACCTGGTATTGGTACAAGAATAGGCATAAGGACCAATGGAACAGGATACTGATTCCGAAAGCAAAACTTCAATTTCTCAACCAGCTCATCTTTGACAAAGCCTCTACCAACACTGGGAGAGGTGAGCCTCTTCAGTAAATGTTGCTGGGAAAACTGGCTGACCACATGCAGAAAACTGAAACTGAACTCCTACCTATCACCATACAAAAAACTCAATTCTAAATGGATCAAAGACCTAAACATAAAGCCTCAAACTATAAGAACCTTTGAAAATGCAGGAGACATCCCTGTGGAAATTGGAACTGGTAACCAATTCCTGATCAAAACTCCAAGTGCCCATATCATAAGAGATAAAATAGACCCCTGGGACCTCATCAAACTGAAAAGCAAAATAAACCATCAATAGAATGGGGTGACAGCCCACAGAGTGTGAAAAAATATTTGCCAACTTATGTCTGACAAAGACCTAACATCCAGAATCTACAAGGAACTCAAACGTGCTGGAAGGAAAAAAACTAACAGCCTCATTAAAAAGTAGGCAAAAGACACGGATAGACACTTCTCAAGAGAAGACATACTGGCAGCCAACAGACACATGAAAAAGTGCTCAGTCTCACTAATCATCAAAAACAGCAAATCTAAACCACATTGAGATATCACCTAACCTCAGTAAGAATGGCCATCATTAATAAAACAAACAACAACAAATGCTGTCTAGGATGCAGAGAAAAAGGAACGTTTCTACGCTGCTGGTGGGAATGCAAACTAGTGCAGCATTGTTTGGAAAACAATGTGGCAATTTCTTTAAAAACTAGACATTGAGGTTCCATATGACCCAGCAGTTCTCCTACTGGGAATATACTCAGAGAAATTCACATAATTCTACAACAAAGATACCTGCACATGCACGTTTATTGTAGCACTAATCACAATAGTAAAAATGAGGAAACAACTTTGCTGCCCATTGAAACAGGACTGGATAAAAAAAACAATGGTACATATAAACGATGGAATATTACACAGTCATAAAGAAAGACAAACATATGACCTTTACAGCAACTTAGATAGATTTAGAGTCTATCATACTCAGTGATCTATCACAGAAACAAAGAACAGAGTACTACATGTTCTCACTCTTAAGCGGACTCTGAACATGTACCATAATACTATAAGAAAGGAATTGGCAGTAGCGGGAAACTACTGCATGGGATGGGAGGACACAAGGTCAATAAGCGTACCTGATCTCAAACCAGGCAAAGTAGGGATCAAAGGGAGGCCCAAACTTTACCTGTACGATGATCACTTGTATACCTAATTCTGAATTGTACCTCACATTTTTAAAATAATAAAGTCAAATCCCTACAGTGAAAGAACATACCATGTACCTTAGAAAACTGACCCAGAACTGTAAACTCAAAAATATTTCTAATAAAATAATTTAAATTAAGAAGAAAAATATTCTCAGGTCATTTTGGCAAAACGATTAAGTCATATATAAAGGAATTAAATTCAGGTTTCAGGTTGTCATAGATTGGTTGTCCTGGAACAGACACTGAGGCAGATTTGTGTGCAGAAAGTTTATCAGAGTAACCTATGGGTCAACACCTATGAGGAAGTAATGAAAATAATATTGGGCAGAGTGAAGAATTAAATGCAATTCAGTCAAGGATTTCAGTTAATCTCTGATGTCTTTCTAGAACTGAGATGGCCCCTCAGAGTTGTCTCACCTTCAGTCAAAGAGGCAGAGTTTTTAATCCCACCTTTAAACTGGCTAGTCTTTGGATGTGGTCTGTTCCCAAGGAGGAGATATGTTCTTGGATGAGGTGCCTCTTTTGGTCAGAGTGTGTTTCCCAGAGAAGGACTCAGCTACGAGTGATGAGATGCCAAAATGACCACCAAGTGGAAAAATGACTGCCTTGGTCCTGAAGAAAGCATGGGTCTACATCAAAGCTCCACCACAAATTTCCACTACACTTTTGAAAGTAATGATTTATGCCAGAAGAAAATAAAGAATTAAGTTTGAGATACTCAAGGAAAGAAACTGTGGGCTGACTAAAATGTTAAAAAGGAAGAGGGGATCTAGGGCTATTCTAAATCTGAATAGTACGCGTGCTTGTATAGAAACATAAATCTTCCCAAACATAAAATATACTGGAAAAGATAGCAAATTACTTCAAAGCTCAGCAGCCTAAAACAATAAACATCCACTGTATCTCAATTTGTGTGAGACAGCAATGTAAGTACGGCTCAATTTAGTGCCTCTGGTTCAGGACCTCTCATAAGTTAGCATAAGTGTTGGCCATGGCAGGCACTTCAAGACTTAACCAGGATTTACTTCTATGCTACTAGTAGTCTTCAGTTCCTCAATGACTTTTGGCTAGAAACATCACTTTTTTGATACATGCAGCTCTTCAGAGAGTAATTTACAACAGACAACTGATTTCTTTCAAAGAAGGCCTGAGAGAAAGGTCACCCCAGAAGAAAGCACAGTCTTTTTGTAACCTGATTTCTAAAGTGTCATCCTATCACATTTGCCCTATTCTGTTTTGCAAAGCAAATCACTAATTCTGGCCCACATTCAAGGAAAGGAGATTATACAAGGCTTTGACTATCAGGAGGTACGGATCATTGGGGGCTATGTTAGAGGTTGCCTATATGAATTATAGTACCCCAAAAATATGTACAATTTTATGTATCAGTTAGAAGTTTAATGAATAAGTAAATAAATAATTTAAATTAATCAAGTATTTATTTTGCTTTTTCAAAATAAAACTGTACTTGAAGTTAGCTAAATGGTCATTTTTATAAACAGCTACCAAATAAAAAATTAATGATAGAATTAAAGTACTTATCATATTGAAGCCAATAATAAATTAAACAATCTAGGCAATGACCATCATGACTCCTAACATTACAATAAAGACACGTCAACACAAGGTGTTCATTGATGGAGATGCACAACACAACTTATGAAACCTATGATGTAGACTTCCAAAAAATAATCAAACATGAATCTAATCAAGACTTTGGATTTAACTACATATTCACAAGAAATACAGAAAAAAACAACACTGTAAGCATGCAATTGGCAACATTCAGATCGTAGGAAACTACAGTAACTACTGGCTTCTTCAACAAAAGAACTTCAAGAAAAAAATAAGAGAAAAAAATGGAGAATGTATGTATCAAAAAAGACATAAACCAATTGCAATATATAGACTTTATTTGTATACTAATTCAAGTAAACACCATATGTTAATAAAAAACAATCAGGGAACTGTGAACACCGATATGTGATGACATTAAAGAATTACTGGAATTTTTAAAAGTGTGAAACAATATTGTGATTATAGGGTTTTTTTTAATTTTTAATTTTAAAGATGTGGGGTACAATTCAGGTTTAGATATACAAATGTTCATTATGCAGGTACCCTTGTTGATGAGGTATGGCTCCCCACCCCCAGTAGATTCCCACAACCCCTACCTATCACCATACACAAAAATCAACTCTAAATGGATCAAAGGCCTAAATGTAAAACCCAAAACTATAAGAATCTTAGAAAATGCAGGAGACACCTTTATGGAAATTGGAACTGGCAACCAATAGGGCCCATGCCATAAGAGATAAGAAAGACAAACGGGACCTCATCAAACTGAAAAGCTTCTGCAGAGCAAAAGAAACCATCAAGAGAGTGAGGAGACAGCCTGCAGGCTGGTAAAAAATATTTGCCGATTGTATGTCTGAAAAAGTCCAAACATTTAGGATCTACAAGATATGCAAATGTGCTGAAAAGAAAAAAACAAACCGCCCAATTACAACGTGGACAAAAGACATGAATAGACATTTCTCAAAAGAAGACATATTAGCAGCCAACAGATACATGAAAAAATGCTCAGCTTCACTAGTCATTAAAGAAATGAAAATTAAAATCACACTGAGATACCACATAACTCCAGTCGGGATGACCATCATCAATAACTCAAAAACCAACAGATGCTGGAGAGGATGCTGGGAAAAGGGATTATAGGTTTTAAAAAATCTAATAACTTTTAGAGATAAATTTTTAAATAGTTACAGATTAAAAATATGGTTTGAAATTTGCATCAAAAATAATCTGCAAGTTAGTCAGTTGGTAGGAGTACAGATGAAATAAGTTTAGACATGAGTTTGATAATCTTTGAGACTAGGAGATGGGAACGTAAAAATTTATGTTTGTTACTTTTGCATATTTTAAAATATTTCATATTGATGAAATTAAAAACAAAAAGAAAACAACCAAACAAACAAACAAACAAAAGCATTCTACTGGGGAAAATAATGCCTATAATGTCTATGTACCAAATGTGATCAGTTGAATATAATTTTGTGAACTTTGGTCCACATGTATAAAATGACTTTAAAAAGTGAACTAACCTCTACTCAATTTGTTAAACAGTGTATGCAAACTCTTGTTAAACTTGAATTAATCCTAATATTTTTCCTAAGTTTTTAAATCCTGACTGGTTATTGATATTGCTAATAAACAAGTTGAATTTTAAATACTTATTGAACTAGGTTCAAGGGCTCCTTTAGAGAACACAACCATATGGTTCCAAGTCAGCACATGTTTGTAAAATTTCCTAGGAAGACAATGTGAAGGAAGTAATAGTTAGGAAAGGTAAACATGTATAAGGAAAAGTAGGAGAGAAAAAAATTGAACTATTCAATTAGAAAAGTGTTGTATATTTTCCACCTGCCTTTCAGACCCAGTCTCTATCCCACTTCATACAGATGTTGACTGCATGAAATATGTCAATGAACAACCTTGTCCCTCTGGTTTCCAGGTGGGTTCTGCCTTTGAAAATCACTGGCAGAAACTCTGAAGTACAGACAAGAGGCCATGGGGGTTTAACACATTCTCATGGGTCCCTTTCTGCAGAGTCACTGCAGTGTGGCTGCAGCCTTCCATTCCTGTCGAGATTATGATGTGAGGAAGGACTGCTCAGAGAAAAAGTTAGCATAACATCAGGCTGAGGACAAAATCTGGTATAGAATCTTCACCTCATCAGTTCATATCGCAGCCCCTACTGTGACCTTCTTTCCAGTCTTAACTTTTAGTTATTTGTATTAAAAGAACTCATTTATAAAAAGATAACTGGGAGAACTGAGAAAGCAACGGTTTGGAAGTTCAAAAGTCACTGAAACAAAAGGCATCATAAAACCTGTGAAGAACACAATCATAATTAGAACAATAATATAAATCCATTTAATGTAAAGCTTCCCAGAATTTACCCAAGAATTAACCATTTACTTAAGAGATTCCAGATGTCCACAAAGGTCTGAATCTATTTCTTGTCCAGAAATATTTGATCCATATTTTATAAATCTATGAGTTTTGAATTTGAGTTACATAAGACACATAATTTTAATTTAGCCCCTCTTGTTCTTGGAGGCATATCATAGCAGCTACAATGGATAACAGATATAAATTGGTATCAAAAGGCTCGTTAGCCGGGCTCGGTGGCTCAGCCTGTAATCCCGCGCCTTTGGGAGGCTGAGGTGAGTGGATTGCCTGAGCCCGCGGGTTCGAGACCCGCCTGGGCAGTGAGACCTCATCTCTACAATAAATCAAAAAATCAGCTGGGTGTGGTGGCGCATGCCTGTAATTCCAGCTACTTGGAAGGCTGAGGCGGAAGGATCGCCGGAGCCCAGCAGGTCGAGGCTGCGGTGGCTGGGAGCGGCCACTGCACTCCAGTCTGAGCAACCGAGGGAGACGCCAACTCAAAAAAAAAAAGGCTCGTTAATCACTGCAACTCTCTGCCACTAGGCAACTGGGTGAAATCGTATTACATGACTATGCTCAGCTTGAGGATTCTCTAGAAATAGCTTTACCTCATGAGCACCAGTGAACATCATAATTCAATGGGAGAAGTTCCGCAGCCTTAATTGTTGCCAGCCACAGGCTGATATTCTTTTATCAAACTTCATAATTAGGGCCAGAGTTGGTCCAAATGCATCGATAATATCAAATTATCTCAAGGATTAGTATCACTGAGTTTCCAGGCATAATTTTTGAAATGTAAATGTAAATAATAAATCAGGCCTATGAAAGTTGTTAACTGCAAAACACATGGTATGTATTATTTGGTCGTGATTGTTCGTATTGTCCACTGAATCATACCTCAGGAATGTCCAGCTAGAAAGAAGTGGGAGCACCTCATTTCTTTGATGTTAGAACACACCTTCCCCCAATTCCCAGAAGAGATAGACGTAAATTGATATATTCCTGGTTTTGGCTGTTCATTACATTGTGTAATGAAGATATAGGCACATCTTCTTATCGCCTGTTTTCCTATATTCTCCTCTGTGAAATGTCAAACATATAATACCACCAAGTCTACATCCTACATATCTCTTGTATGTGGCCCTTCTCTTCAGTAACTCTGCTTTTGTCTCTCACTGTGTCATATTCAAACTCTGGCTCTAGCCCCCTCAACTGCCCTTTGTGTTTTGCCGATTTCTCTGTAGTCCATCCTCCTTACCAATTCCAAAACAACCTTAGTAAAACGTAAAGCTAAGTATTTCACTCCTCTGTTATTTTTTCTAGCAAAAAAGATCTCCACTCATGCTACAGCAATTCAAAGTATTTGCTATACATAGAATGCCCATATTCATACTTATAGTTGAGCTTTTGCATAATCTGTGCCTCAATGTCATCACCCATGATGTCTCCTGACAAACTTCTACTCATTCCTTAAGATTCAGTTTAAAATTCTACTCATCCCTTGAGATTCATCTTCCTTGTGCCTTCTGCGTGCCCCGTTAACCTCATCCCCACTCCCTACTACTTTCAGTTGCTCATTCCTTCCTTCTTCCAAACTTATCTAATATATCTACCTTGCTCCACACTTACTACACTGTTTTAATTTTTTGTTTACTTACCTATTATTTGTGAGTTCCGCGACTGAAACAGAATCTAAGAAATATTAATCTAAGTAAATGTTAACTGAGTAAATAGTGTGCTAAAAGTTCAATAATTAAGAAATTTACTTGAAGTGTAAATATTCTCCCAAATCTATTTATTATCAATCTTCAACTAGGATAAAGATTTTATAAAATAGAATAGAAAAGAGATACATTTTGGGTATAATTATATGTTTTTAAATTTTTTTTAATTTTAAAGATGTGGGGTACAATTCAGGATGAGGTATACAAATGGTCATTATCCAGGTAGAGTCATATGCTTTTAGAGTGAGTGTAAAATTGTCACATTTATAGATGAAGAGTCACTTTTCTGAGGCATAGTTGGAGAGCTATGCTGTAATATCTACATTATTCCTACTCATATAAAGTCCTATATGAGTCCCCCGTATAGCTGCTGTGACAGGAAAGAGACTGATGAAGAAAATACACCAACTCTCAACTGCCGCATATCCAGAACTGACACATTCTTTCCACTCAGATTTAAGTGTCTAAAACTAGTAATATGACCCCAATATAACTGCTAGAAAACCGTAACATCTACCAAAACTTGAGAATGGATGGTGAAAACTAATTGTTGTCTCAATAGGTATCATATATCATCCAGATGCAAAGTTCATTTTTTAAAATTATATTTATTAAAAAATTTAATTATGCATCTAGTATGATCTAGGAACTATGCTTTATCTTAGGGAGAAAAAAGTGTAATGTGACACAGTGACAAAAGTAAAGCACACTTTTAATATGTTTTTTAGTCATTTATAGATGTTTTTTGAGTGATGTCTGTTCCTGTCATTTGCCCACTTTTTTCAGTTTTATTGTTCTTTCATTCACTATAGAGCAAAAATATTACCACCCAAAGAGAGGAACATGCAGAAAATAATGTATACTAAGGGTATGTTTAACTAAAAGCAAGCAGAAAGAAACATGTTAAAGGGAGTTAAGTTGATTAATTATATTTTATTTTATTAATTATAAACACATTAAGATGATTAATTATATTTCCAATAATTTACCGTCTATTTGACTCTTTTCCATATATGGCTCATCAAGATTATAGTTTCTTGTTCTTTCTTTATTTTCTCCATTGTATTGACATGAACATTTCAACCATAATTCCTTTTTATTTAAGGGTTGTGGGATACACGTGAGGGTCTACTACATAAGCAAATTGCATGCAGATGAGATGTAAGCTTCTAGCAAGCCCTCTGTCATCCGGCAGCAGACTTGGTGCTGAGTGTGCCACCGTGTGCCCCTATGCCTCCTCCCTCCCTCCCTCATTTAGCAGTGAGCAGTGTTGCTCCCTTCTTTGTGCTTGTGTATCCAGTGATCAGGACCCACTCATGAATGAGAACACGCAGTGTTCCTTTTCTTTTGCTTCTGTGCTAGTTCCCTTAATATGATGGTCTCCCGCTGCAACCATGTTGCCACAAAGGATGTGATTTTGTTCTTTATGGCTGCATAATATCCTATTGTGTATATATATCACATTTTCTTTATCCAGTTCACTTTCCACGGGCATTGGGTTGGTTCCATGTTTTTACTATTGTGAACAGTGCTGCGATGAACACACATGTGCAGGTGTCTTTTTGGTAAAGCGATCTATGTTCTTCTGGGTATATTCCCAAGGGGGAGATTGCTGGATTGTATGGTAGCTCAACTTTCAGTTCTTTGAGAAAATACTACACTGCTCTTTTCACAAAGGCTGAATTAGCTTACATTTCCACCAACAGTGTACAAGTGGTTTTTTGGGGTTTTTTTCCTCACAGTCACACCAACACCTGTTGGCTTTTGACTTTTTTTTTTTTTTTGAATAAAGAAACTTAAAATTTTTTTTTAAACGAATTTTAGAGTCGGGAGTACATGTGTGGGTTTGTTACATGGATATACTGCATAATGCTGGGTTTGGGGCTTCTATTGAACACATCATCCAAATAGTGAACATAGTACCCGATATGTTCCTTTCCCTCCTCTCACTTTTGGAGACCCTTGGGTCTGTTGCTTCCACCTTTATGTCTGTGTACTCATTGTTTCGCTCCCACTTATAAGTAAGAACATGTGGTATTTGATTTCCTGTTTCTGTATTACTTCACTTAGGATAGTGACCTCCAGAGGCATTCATGTTGCTGCAGAGAACATGATCTTTTTTTATATAGCTGTGTAGTATTCCATGGGGTATATATAACACATTTTCTTTATCCAATTCACTGTTAATGGGCACCTCGGCTGATTCCATGACATAACTATTTTTAAAAGTGCCGTGGTAAACATACAAGTGCTGGTGTCTTTTTGATAGAACAATTTATTTTCCTTTGAATACATACTTGGTAATGGGATGGCTGGGTAGAATGGTAGTTCTATTTTTAGTTCTTTGAGAACTCATCAAATTGCTTTCTGCTGAGGCTGAACTAGGTTGTATTTCCACCAACAGTATATTCCTTTCTCCAAATCCTCTCCAACATCTGTTATTTTTTAAACTTTTTAATAATAGCCTCTGACTGGTGTGAGAGGGTATCTCACTGTGGTTGCAACATGTATTTTTCTGATGATCAATGATGTTGAACACTTTTTCTTTTTTTGAGTAATTTCATTTTTAATTTTTATTTTAAAGACGTAGGGTACAATTCATGGTTAGTTACAGGTAAAGTTTGGGATTCCCTTTGGTCCCCACTTCGCCTGGTTTGAGATCAGGTACCCTTACTGATGCTGTGTCCCCTCATCCCAACCCAACAGTATCCTGCTCCTGCCAATCCCTTCCTTATAGTATGATGGTAAATGTTCAAGGTCTGCGTATGAATGACAACATGTGTGCTCTGTTCTTTGTTTTTGTGATAGATCACTGAGTACTGCAGACTCTAAATCCATCCAAATTACTGTGAAGTTCATAATTTTGTTCTTCCTTGTGGCTGCGTAATAGTCCATCATGTACATGCACCATATTTTTTTATCCCGTCTACTTTCGATGGGCAGCATGGTTGGTTTCATGTTTTTGCTATTGTGAATAATGCTGCAATGAACATGCGTGTGCAGCTATCTTTTTTATAGAGTGACGTAAGTTCCTCCAGGTATGTTCCCAGAAGGAAAATGGTGAGGTTGTAAGGAAGGTCAATTTTTAGATCTTTTAGAGATCACCAAATTGTTTTCCACAGAGGTTATGCTAGCTTACACACCCACCAACAGTGTAGAAGTGCTCCCACAACCTCTCCAACATCAGTTGTTTTTTGTTTTTGTTTTTGTTTTTGGAGTTATTGGTGATGGCCATCCTGACTCAGGCAGTATCTCGGTGTGCATTTCGTTGCATTTGCATTTCATTGATTAACTCGCATTTCGTTGATTAATGAGGCCGAGCACTTTTTCATGTATCTGTTTGTTGTTCATGGGCATTCTATTGATAAGTGTCTCTTTATATTTTGCCCACTTTTTAATAGGGCTGTTTGTTTTTTTTCTTTTTGACACAATTGAGTTCCTTGTAGATCCTGGATGTTAGGTCTTTGTCAGATGTACAGTTAGTTGGCAAATATTTTTTCCCCAATCTGTGGGCTGTCTCTCTACTCTCTTGATGGTTTCTTTGGCTTTGCAAAAGCTTTTCAGTTTGATGAGGTCCCATTTGCCTATCTTATCTCTTATGGCATGAGCATTGGAATTTTGATCAAGAATTAGTTGCCAGTTTCAATTTCCATAAGGATGTCTCCTGTATTTGGTAAGGTTCTTAGAGTTTGAGGTTTTACATTTGGGTCTTTGATCCATTTACAGTTGATTTTTGTGTATGATGGTAGGTGGGGGTCTTGTTTTAATCTTCTGCATGTGATCATCCAGTTTTCCCAGCACCATTTACTGAATCAGTTCTCTTCTCCTCAGTGGTTGTTAGTGGAGGCTTTGTTAAAGATGAGTTGGTTGAGAAACTGAGGTTTTGCTTCCAGAATCTCTATCCTTTTCCATTGGTCTATATGCCTGTTCTTGCACTGACACCAGGCTATTTTGATTATTGTAGTCATATAATAAAGTTTAAAGTCTGGAAGTGTGATACTTCCCACTTTGTTTCTTCTGCTGACAATTGTTTGGCTATTCGTGGTCATTTATGTTTGCATATAAATTTCTGTATTGGGCTTTGATATTTTAATGATAGACATCCTTACCAGTATTAGGTGGTATTTCATTGTGGTTTTGATTTTCACTTCTCTGATGATTAGTAAGGCTGAGCATTTTTCATATGTTTTGTGATTGCTTGAATGTCTTCCTCTGAGAAGTGTGGGTTCATGTTCTTTGCCCACTTTTAATATTGTATGTTTTTTTTCTTGTCAATTTGCTTTTGTTCTTTGTAGACAGTGGATGTTAGACCTTTGTCAGATGCATGGCTTGCAAAATTTTTTTTTTTCATTCTGTGGATTTTCTTTCACTCTCTTGATGGTTTATTTTGCTATGTAAAAACTTTTAGTTTGATAAGGTCCCACCTGTCAATCTTAGCTTTTGCTGCATTTGCTTTTGTGGGCTTTTTGCTCACTTTTTAATGGGATTATTTGCTTTTTGCTTTTGTTGCCCATTTTTTTGAACTATTTGCAGATTCCTTTGTCAGATGTATAGTTTGTGAATATCTTCTTTCATTCTGTGGGTTGCCTATTTACTCAGCTGATTATTTCTTTTGCTGTACAGAATCTTTTTAGTTTAATTAAATCTCATTTATTTTTGTTTTTGTTACAAAGTGTCAGGAAAATGCAAATTAAAACCACAATGAGATACCACCTTATATGAGTCAAAATGGCCATTATTAAAAAATCAAAAGAAAAAAGATGCTGGCATGGATGCAGTAAAAAAGGAATACTTATGTACTATTGGTGGTAGTGTAAACTGACAAAACCTCTAGAGAAATTGATATGGAGATTTCTCAAAGATCTAAAAGTTGATCTGCCATTTGATCCAGCAATTCCTTGATATATGCCCAAAGGAAGAGATCATTATACAAAAAAGACCCCTGAATCCATAAGTTCATTACAACACAATTCACAATTTCAAAGATGCAGAATCAACTAAATCAACTGATCAGTGAATAATGAAAATGTGATTTATATATATGTATACACATATATATGTATGTATTTATATATATAATGAAATATTATTCAGTCATGAATAGTAGGGATGAAATAATGTCTTTTTCAGGAGTTTGAGTGGAATTGAAGACCATAATCCTAAGTGAAGCAACGCAGGAACAAAAAAGCAAACACTGCATGTCCTCCCTTATAAGTGGGAGCTAAAGAATTGCAAAAGCGTATAAAATAGCATAATGGCCATTAAAAATCAGAAAAGGGAAAGTGGGAGGAGAATAGGAATGAAAAGTCATCTATTGGTTACAATGTACAGAGGTGGGAGTGGAGGGCACATTTACATCCCAGACTTCTTTACCACTGTTCAATGCATCCATGTAAAAAACTATGTGTACCCTTTAAAGCCATTTAAATAAAAATTAAAAGCACATATACATAATGATTCAAGAAAGAAGTGACTTGTGACATTTGATCAAGAGCTATATTTCAGAAGAGGCTGTTGCCTTCTGTAGAAGGCAATGAGAAACAGCATCCCCTCGTATGGAAATTGGAAATGGCAATGAATTCCTATTCAGATCCCTAAATGCCCATACCTTAAGAAATCAGATAGACAAGTGGAACCTCATCGAACTAACGAGCTTCTGCAAAGCCAAAGAAGCCATCAAGAGAGCAGGGAAACAACCCACTGAATGGGAAAAAATATTTGCCAGCTGTATATCTGACAAAGACCTAACATCTAGGATTTACAGGGAACTCAAATGCGCCCAAAGGAAAAAAAAACAACAACAACAAACAGCCCCAGACAAAAGACATGAACAGACACTTCTCAAAAGAAGATATACGGACAGCCAACAGACACACAAAACAGCACTCAGCCTCACTCATCAAAGAGAAATGCAAATCAAAACCACATTGAGATACCACCTAACCCCAGTAAGAATGGCCATCATTAATACAACAAAGAACAACAGATACTGGCAAGGATGTGGAGAAAAAAGAACGCTTCTACGCTGGTGGGAGTGCAAACTTGGGCAATCTCCTTGGAAGACAGTGTGGTGGTATCTGAAAGAACTAGAAATTGACCTTCGATATGACCCAACGATTCCCCTATGGGGAATATGCCCGGAGGAATTCAAGTCATTCTACAAAAAAGATACCCGTACACATATGTTTGTTGCAGCTCTATTCACAGTAGCGAAATCATGGAACCAACCATGTTGTCATCGAAGCCTGACTGGATTAAAAAAAAATGTGGTACATAGACACGATGGAATATTATGCAGCCATAAAGAAGGACAAACATATGGACTTTGCAGCAACCTGGATGGATTTAGAGTTGACCATACTCAGTAATCTATCACAGAAACAAATAACAGAGTACCATATGTTCTCACTCATAAGTGGACCATGAACAATGATAATACTATAAGAAAAGGATTGGCAGTAGCGGAAAACTGTCAGGCAGGAGGGTGGGGAAACTGCTGGGAGGGAAGGGCATACCTCATAAACAAGAGTACCGGCATAATCGCGCTTGTTGACCTCACCCTGAATTGCACCCCAGATCTTTATAATTTAAAAAAAAGCAAGCAAGAAAGGGGCAGGTGTGGCATGAAAAGAAAGCGAGAAACGGTGTCCCCCCAAAGTGTTTGCAAGTCTTGAAAGATGAACAGCTTTTGGACAGGAAAGGATGGTATGAAAGCCAATCAGGCGATGGGAATAACATGGAAAAAAACCGCAGGAGCACAAAGACAAGGAATGTGATTATCTGCCAAGTCCTCTCATCTAAGAAGAGGAGGCGATGGAACTGCAATCGAGAGAGCCCTGGATGCAGGTTTGAGAGACTGGGCTTTGCTGGTAAGCAACAATCTTTGGCAGAGACGCGGAGGGAAAAGGGAGCCCAGTGAGCAGACGAGGATCGTGGTTCAGATTTGTTCATTTTATGCCCCGATCCAGTGAAGATGATGCCGAGGAAGGAAGAGAAAAAGAAGAAATTGGATTTAGAGACCGTATGTGCAAGGGTAAAGTTGTGTGCCTGAGTCCCTAAAAAGACAATGTATTATCAATCTCCTTGGGGAATTAATAAGATGTGAGAAGAAGCATGTGGGGAATAGGTAAAACACAATGAGCTAAATTTCATTTCCTTTATAACAGACATTCTTTTGCCCCTTGTCTGCACAATTCCTAAAAGATACACTTGGCAAATTAAAGTTTACTTTGTGATCTCACAACCTGCTTATTTGTTAATTCAGTGGAAATAAACTCTAAACCTTTCTGATTAAATAGGACTATCAGTAGCTTGCTTTTTCTCATTAAAAAAGGATATGACCCAAAATTGTCTATGCCTGAAAACTTGACCTTCTCTGGGCGTTCTTTCCCACTGTGTATCCACTGAAGCTTAATTTGCTTCATTAAGAAGTCATTGCCTCTTCAGTCACTATGAGAAAGCAAACAACTGTTCATCAGGAAAAAAGACTCTTTTATCATGACTATGCCACTAAAATAAGAGGTTACACAGAAAGGTTGATATAAATATTGTATATGAATCATCAAATCAAATGATATTTGGTCAAGTCAACTGATCCTTGTATTAATTATACAACCCTCATGCAATCATAAATGAGGGTAGAAATATCAGGCAGCCAATTTGGCTGCATCTAGTAGCTATTGTTAAAAAAAAAAAGTGAGCGGTAGAGGTTAATCAAGGTAGAAATTATATCACAAGCCAGTCCGATTCTTAGCATAGTCTCACCTGAATTTTGTTGCCATAATGTTACTATTTGCATTAGGTAATGGCAAGCTACTAATAATAAGTGTATGTTCTGGTTATATGAGAATGCAATGTAAACTGTAGGCCAAAAAGTTGTATTAAATACATATTATGTTTAAAAGGCTAATATCCTATGATGATTATGCTTACCAGATGCCTCGCCTAATGCTATCTATTCAATGAGTTCAAATACTCATCAGTTTGTTTTGTGGATGTTATGATCTAATAGGAAGCATATGGACTTTGGAGCTAAACTACCCTGGTTTGGTCCCGGCTCCTTCTCTCATGGGCTATGAGACATTTGAGTACTCACTTAACCTGACATTGAGTACTCATTTAACCTTTCAGAGCTTTCATTCGCTCATAGGAATTTGAGGTTAATAGTATCATATCTGTTGTAAAAACTACATATATTGTTTCATTCAAAGTATATGCAATAGATCTGGAATTCAATAGAAGCACATTTAGTGTCAACTCCTTCTTCCCCACTATTCTACACATTGATCACCCTTTTACAAGTGAGCCACACAGAAAAAAGAGAGTCTTCTTTTAAAAATATTTTACCAGCCCCAGATACATTGTTCGATATATTAAGTAAAACTATCAATGCTATTACCATAGTGGTACTGTCAGAAACTTAAGCAACAGATGTGAGGCCCTAGGTCTCTGCCAAAAATCATGTCTTAAGCAATTGTACGAGAAACTGATTCTGAAAGAGATCTTATCATATAATTTCCAGTGCTATGAGGCAAGTTCAGAGAAAAAATACTAAAACTCTCACATAAGAAAATTTCAGTTTTAATTTTACTTATTTCAACATTTAGACATCTAGGAGGAACAAATTAAACTAAAGCAAGCTATAGTAATTAATAAAGAAATAACTAATAAATGGGTTGAGATTACACAATTGTAACTAAGGCCAAAGGGCTGGAATGACAAGTTGCTTCCAAAGTTTGATTTGACCATCTGAACAAAAACTTGCTAACAATAATCAGTATCCGAAGCTTTGGGCCATGGTAAAAGCAAATCTAGTCCACATGCCTGATTTTGAAAGGAGGTTAACAGTCGCAGGAGAAGATAGGACAAGAGCAAAAATGCATCTCTTCTAGCCTGTCTCCAGACGAATCCAACACACTATCCCTCTCACATTTATAGCTTAGTGAGCTTGAATGTCATGAACATGTAAACCAATACTAAAACATAGCAGGGGGTTCCAATCTCATAGGGCTCTACCTTCAAATTTTAAAAGCTATCTTATTGTAAAGATTCTTCTAAAAGAATGCTGCCCTAGAGTATTGTAATTACCCAGTACTCTGGAATCAAAATCTTCAGAAAATTAACATGACCTTGTCACAAAGTGAAGGTGTTTTTGGCTGTGTCCATGATCAGAAGACCACAGCAGACAAGAGTGAACCACAATGTTGCTTCGTGTGCTAGCCCTGCTCCTTGTATCTGTTCATCAAACTCCCTGAGGGGCTGTTTATTTCTCAGAGACCATTTTGACCTCTGCCCCTAGATATCTGTGTCACTCACTCTATCTCTTGCTTTGACTCAGTTGGCCAAAATCTAATTGTGTTAACCTGTGCCCCAGTCCCTGCCTGAATTTGCTATCCCTTATCCTCGATACCCAGAAAATTTCAAGGTTAATAATTCATTGTGGACTTCTCAGAAAATACAGAATATACCCTTGTCATTACAGTTTTAGGGCAACAGGGAGGAATAAATAATTTCTAAGAGTTATTTTGAGTATAGTATATTTTATCTGTTTAAATGATGGGCTTATTTCCTTAAGTGCTGTGGCTTAGGAAATGGTTTCAAGTGCCAGTCAAATGCCGTGCAGAAAAAAGCATGTTGGAGTCTGTGCACACAATTGATCTGATTTAAGCAGATTCTGTCCAATGGGCAAGATGAACGTGGCTCTCCATCCCTCAGTGTTTGCCATGGTTAACAGAAAAGGCAAAGGTTGACAAGGACTCTGAGTAAGCCCTGCAAAGATATGTGTGTGGTGAAAAAATACCACTAGGTTCTGTGAGTCAATTCTCTATTTTTGCACTGCTGCAGCATGGAAAATTACTAACCAAGACAAATGCTGTACACCTACTCTGGAGTGTGAGTATTGAAACCCTGTGAGAGGTGGAAACTAATTCATTCCATTTGTATTTTCAGATTTTATGGGTTTTGTTCTGCTTTTGCCATCCTTAAAGTTTCAAGGACACAGCTTTATTTACAATAGCCATGAACTGGAATCAAAACGAAATTATATCATTTATTGGATATAAGGGATAAAGAATAAATAAAGTGTAGCATTTTCATATAAGGGTATATTTGGAGCAATAGAAAGAACAAACTGCAGTACTATGATGTACAAGAACTAAGACGAGAAAGAACACAAATGACTGTCAAAAAATGTAGTCTTGTGTAAAAGACACCAAATACCTAACGTTTGATCAGTATGAGTTTACTGTTATGAAATTCAAGAACAAGTAATACTATTTATGGTGATGAAAATGAGAATGGCGGTTGTCTCTGTGGGGTTATTAACTTAGGAGAAGCTGCTGGAAAACCTATATTTCTCTATTTCATTGATGGTTATACAGATGGAAAATGTAGTGTGACTTCTTCTGTTTTCTCTTAGAAATGTAGACAGCTTCAAATGACCACAACCATCTCCCTGAAATCTGAGAAGAAACAGGTGCCCTTCAAGAAGAAGTAAGACTTGAATACTTATCTACCTGGGCCAGAACAGCCAGCAGGACGCCAGTAGGAATTCAGCAGGAATAACTGAGGTGAAGGGCAAGTGCGGGTTGGTAGTCAAAGTGATGTTCCCGCCGGCCACTGATAAGGAATGAGGAGGAGTTGCACACACGAATTAACTTTGGCTTGTTCTCCACAAACTGTACCGAGAGCTAACAAGGAAGGGTGATAGTGGGGAGATCCTTAAAAACCTCTCAAAGAAGGTGCAGGCCTAAAGAGAGAAACAACAGCAGCCACCATGAGAGGGATACATACCCATGTCCAGAACCATTTCCTGCATGCCCCCTAGAGATCAAAAGCATTTATCTGTAGGGAGACAGAAAAACATAAATTGAGGCCCTTTGGACACAGGAGAAAACACACTGCAATTGGGGGACAGGAACCGAAAAACACTTCCACCCCCTGGAAAAGGGACAGAAATAGGGTGATGAACCTAGAAATAATGCTGAAGGAGGGGCAAAGACACTTATGAAGGCCATACCACTGACGAGCAGAGACAAAGTGCTTGCCTAAGACTGGCATACAATCAGAACAGCAGGGGAAAACCTTCCCCTAAGCTCCTGCCACTAGGCTCACCAGTCATAGTGGAATCCTGCTGGGAGAGCTGCCACAGACACACCGGTGCAAAGAGAAGGAAACTTTCCAGAAAAGGAGGCCCACAATTAGCACATAGAATGGACAGAAAATGTGAAAGCCTGTGGTGCCTTAGGATGAGAGCCACAACAAACATCAGATCCAGCCCACAGTGCTCACTTCATGGAGGAGTTACCGGCACTTTCAGTAACTGGGATTTAGGGCAAAACTCAAGCCACTCTGCCACCTAATGAGAGGGAGGCTTTACTCCACCCTAGACAACAACAACAAAAAGCTACACAAACTGCGATTTTCTCACTTAATTTTTAACCATCTGAGAGTCAAGACAGCAAACAGCTGACAAAAAATCTGAAGCAATACTGCCACCTTCAGGAAGGGATATGTGAACACTTATCACGTAGACGAGATGCCACTGAAAACTGAGGGGCAATCAGCCGGAAATTGATGAACTAGTGATGCTGAGCATGGACTGGAGGGGCCGCGTGAAGGCCCTGGGAACCACAGAAATTAAGTGCGTCCACACCCTCTTTCAGGGCTTTCTCCAAAAGCAAAACAAAAACCAGAAAAAGCCTTGACGTTTTCGTCGTAATGCAGACCTAGAAGAGGAAATTGATGGTTGTTCAGAAGTGCCCCTCAAATCAGCCAGACCCTGGTCTCAAGTAGAACAAAACCTTGATCAGTGAATGTCGGGCAGGGGGATAACAATGCTCTCACCCCCAAAGGGACTGGTAACAATGTATTGCACCTGGGGGAAGGAAACAATTTGCACACCTATGAGAACTAAAGACACTCGTGCATGCCCAAGGCTGTGACCTCATCAGAAAACAGAAAATGGGTCAGTCCTGTTGCCCCACCACCAGCTTAACTTTCTTAAGGCTCTTTTCTGGTGACTTCTACTAACATTTGTGGAGAAAAAGCCTGAAAGAAGGCGAAGACTCACATAAATTCCGTAGTACCCAAGGACTTCCCATGCCCTACTAGCCGTACTCAGCTTTTTCTGATTAGTCAGTTATTCCAGCTGAAGTCTGTCAGTGTCCTCTTACCTCTATCATAGATAAGCAAGGACTCATGTCTTCTCTTTCCTTGCATGTATGAATTTTAAACTAGTTGTGTGCTCTGGCACCTCAACTTTCTAATGGGTTCAAAATCAGTCATCAGTATGTTCAGCCAGCTAGAGTAGCTACGTTAATATCACATAAAGGAGATTTCAGAGCAAAAATGTTGTTCTGCTAAAAGTGTTAATTCTCCAAGAAAACTTAAAATCCTAAACATGTATGTCTGAACAACGGGACTTCAAAATACTTGAAGAAAAAACAAGAAGCACTTAAAAAAGGAATAGATGCACCTACAAGTTATAGTTGTAGACTTTAACACTTCCCTCAGGAATTGCTAGACAGAAAATAAGTGTAATACAGAAGATCTGAACAATATCAACAAACTACCTAACTGACATTTATTGAACATGCTTCTCAAGAGAAGCAGAATGCACATTTTTTCAACCGCATATAGACTATTCCCCAAGATAAACTATATTCTGGAATATCGAAGGAAACTTAAGAGATACAAAAATATTTACCTGTATGATGACCACTTGTATACCTAATACTGAATTGTACCCCACATCTTTAAAGCAAAAATAAAATAGAGAGAAATATAAAGTAGTGGAATTCATACAAAGTACAAAGTATGTTCTTGAATCATGATGAAACTAAGCTAAAAATTAATAACAGATATCTAATAACTCCAAATATGTGGACGTTGAATATATTTTTCTATGCAATGGGATATTATTCAGCCATAAAAAGATATGATACACACTATAATATGGATAAACCTTGCAAACCTTATGCTAAGTGAAAAAGCCAGACACGAAAGGCCACATATTATGACTATATTTTTATGAAATGTCTAGAATAAGCAAATCTGTAGAGACAGAAGACCTGGAGCGAGGTGGAATGGGAGTGACTGCTATTAGCTGTTCATTTTTTCTTTTTAGGGTGATGAAAATGTTCTGGAATTAGATAATTGTGATGGCTACACAACTTTGTGAATATACTAAAAGTCTTTTAATTGTACACATAAAAAAATAAACTTTAAAATATGATCTAATTTGAAACAGTTATACTCATGCACCTGTGTTCTTTATAACAAGGCCATAAATTCCTCAAAGGCATATTTATCTTTGAATTCTGAATTTGCTGCATTTCCCTGGACTTATAAGATCAATGAAAATATCCACTGATGCTGATGAGAAGGTGTCCTCATAAGTCAAATTTGCAGAGGCCCAAATCTACAGAGACAAACTCTAGTCATTGAAAACTCTGTGAAAATCCAATAAATCATAGCCCTCATCCCTGCCCAACTTCTAAACAAACTCACAAAGGAAAGGAATGACAATAAGAGTGTCACCTCTACTGCTGTTAAAGGCTACATTGGAGGATGTGGCAGAGTGCTATGGACAGAGAGTGTTTGCCTAAGTCTTCCCTTGTTGATACAACGAGGAATGCTAAGGAACAAAAAGAAGAAAATTTACAGGAATCTGCAGAAAATATTGAAATATTGCTTTATATCTTTGTGAACGCTCCTTTTTTTTCAGCCAGACTTGGTTCGAAACATAGTTTCCTTCCCATGATGTGGTAAACATCATGAAACCAACAAGATATGCTTCATAACCTGAGTCAAACAGTCCTTGCTTGCTTTTCAGAATGCCTTGAATTACAAAAAGCCACAGCAACTGGAGTTTAGATATTGAGGTTAGTAATGCTCGAATACAGAGTGATCAAACAGGCCTAACAAGAATCTGGTGCACATCTGAAGACACCACCTTCATCTCGATGAAAGTACCCATGAAACAGATGCTAACCAAGCAAGAAAATGCCTCTAACCTCAGAAATCCATTTCTGAAGCTATAAAAGTACGTCAAGTCACTGGGTAGAGAGTTTGTAAAAGAGTAAATAAATGAGACTTTAACAATAGCCTTTAATCAAGTTCCATTGAAATAAACTTTTATGGAGATTTGTTTTAACTAAGTTTCTGTACCACTCTATCAGGAAGTTTCATTCAGTCATTTATTAAAGAAATATTCATTGAGACTCTCTTAAGTGTCAGACACTAGTAGTATCCAATAGTTGCACCATTAGAATGGTGACTTCATGGCACTTACATTCTAGAGGAAAAGACTATAAGTAAATATTAAATTTAATAAATTTATGATACAGTATTATAGGTGCCAGAAAGAAAAATTATAAAGAAACATAGGGAGAATAATTTAGATTTGAGATCAAAGAAGTCCTCTTTGAATAAAAATGAATGGAAGGATTATTAACTTTGTGAAAATGGTGTTTTAATTGTAGCCATTCTAGTAGCTGTATATTGGTATATCACTGTGGTTTTAAATTAAGTTTCTTTGATGAATAATGGTTTTGAATGTTTTTCATGTGCTCATTGGACATTACTTTATCTTCCTTTATGATATATCTAGTCCCACTTTTTGCCTAATTTTGTTGAGATATTTGTCATTTTGTTAAATTGTAAAAGTTCTTCAAATATTCTGCAAGCAGGTTCTTTCATTCTCCAATACGTATTTTGCAAACAAAGTTTTCCATCTGTGGCTTCCATTTTTATTTTTCTAAATTGTGTCTTTTAAAGAATATGTTCTAATTTTAAAGACAAATTTATACGATTTTTAAATTTTCTGACCAGGGCACTTTGTCTTCTAATAAATCTTTGACTATTCCAGAGCTAGAGAAGTTTTCTCCTAAGTTATCTGTGAGAAGTTTATAGTTTTAGTTCTTACATTTTGTCTAAAATCTATTTAAGATTATTTTTTGATCTTATGTGAAGAAAAACGGAGATTCATTTTTTAAGCTATATGTGTATTCAGTGTTCCAGCATGATTTGTCAAAAAGACAATGCTTTCCCCATTAAAGTACCTTAGCAACTTTATTGAAAATCAATTTGCAGTATATCTGTGGATCTAATTCTGGGCTATGTATTCCATTCCATTGATCTGCATGTCTGTCCTTATACCAATACACACACCCTCGAATTCTCTAACTTTAGAGTAAAGGTTAAAATCGGGCAATGTAAGTCTTCCATCTTCTTTATCATTTTCAAAAGTAGTTTAGCTATACATTTCCATATGAATTTCAAAATCAGCTTATCAATCTCTATAAAAAGCCTGTGGGTGTTTTGACTGGAATTGCACTGAACCTAAATCAGATTGGATAGCACAGCACTTTAAAATATCAAGTCTTCCAATTCACAGACCTCTTCTTTTATTTATATATTCTTTAATTTCCATCATCAATGTTTTGTGGTTTGGAGTGTACTGGTTTTGCATATACTTTGGTAAACCTATCTCAAAATATTAAATATGATAGCATGGTAAATAAAATTTTAATGTCACTTTCAAATATTTTAAAATTCATTGTTTACATTTTATTGTTAGTTTGTAGAAATACAATTGAATTTTTGTAGTTTCAACTTGTACCTGTAACATTGCTAAATTTCCTTGTTATTTCTATCAATAGGGACAGTTTCACTTCTTCCATCCCAAACTATATTTTTGTTTTTCCTTGTTTCACTGCATTGGTTAGAATCTCCAATGAAATGTTGAAAAAGAGAGAGAACAGACATCCCTTCCTTTTGTTCTCAGGAGGAAAGTGGTCAGTTTTCAGTTAGTATGGATTGTTAGCTGTGGAGTTGTTATAAATGTATTTAATACATTGAGAAAATATTCTATGTCTTGCTTGTTGAGATTCTTCTATTCCTAGTATCATGAAGGAATACTAATTAGTCAAATTATTTTTATGCTTCTGCTGAGAAAAAAAAATCTTACTTTTTGCCTCTTTATTTTGTTAATATGATGAGGGACAGTGGTTGTTTTTCAAATGTCAGACCAATCTTGCCTCCTGAAATAACCATTCCTTCCTGATGTATTGGCTTTCATATATATTGTTGAGCTTGACTTACTCATATTTTATTAAGAGATTTGTGCATTTTTTTCTTCTAGAAGTATAAATATATTCTCTGAAAGAATTTATGCAGAATTGGTTAAATTAACAGAATTCAACAGTGAAGTTGTCTGGGTCTGGAGTGTTTTGCGAGAAAGTTAAATTAAATTTAGTAAATATAGAGATATTTGTAGTTCATATTTATGAGCCTTTTTACTAATTTTGTTCACTCAAAAATGTTTCCATTTAAAAAAAGTTTTAGACTGGCAGAATGGATTTAAAAACACAAACAAAACATTTGCTGCCTATTCGACACTTAAGGTAAAAGGGTGAAAAAAATATTCATGCAAATGGAAGCCAAAAATGAGCAGCAGTAGCCATTCTCATAACTGATAAAACAGATTCTAAATTAACAACAGTAAAAAAGACAAAGGTATTACATAATGACAAAGGAATCAAGAATATATATATATATTCTTGTTGAATTGATTCCTTTATATATATATATATATATATATATATATATATAGAGAGAGAGAGAGAGAGAGAGAGAGAGAGAGAGAGAGAGTTAGAGAGAGAGAGAGAGAGAGAACACCCCAGAGGCCCCAGCTATAAAAAACAAATTCTGTTTGACCTTAAACAAGGAGACAGACAGCAATACAATAGTAGTAGGAAACTTCCACTCCACTGACAATAATAAACAGATCATCAAGACAGTAAGTCAACAAAGAAACATTGGACTTGAACTGGACCCCAGAGTAAGTGGAAATAGCAGACATCTGCAGAACATTCCACCCTCAAACTACAGACTATACATTTCTCTCATCAGCACATGAAACATTCTTTATGATGGACCATATGATAGGTCACAAATCAGGTCCCAATAAATTTTTTAAAAATTGAAATCATATCAAGCACCTTCTCAGACCACAGTGGAATTAAATTAGAAATTATCTCCAAGAAGAACTCACAAAATCAAACAAAAACATAGAAGTTAAACAATCTGCTCCTGAACGATCCTTGGGTCAACAATAAAATCAAGATGGAAATTTTAAGAATTTCTCAAAATGAATAACAACAATAAAACAAATTACCAAAAACTCTGGGACAAAGCCAAAGCTGTGCTAAGAGAAAAAAATTATAGCACTTACGACCTACATTGATAAGACTGAAAGATCACGTACTGGAAACCTAATATTACACCTCAAGGTATTAGGAAAATGAAGAAACCAAACCAAGCTAACAGAAGAAAAGAAATGAAGAACAGAACAGAAACAAATGAAATTGAAATTAAATAACAATACAAAGGATTAATTTTTTTTTTTTTTTTTTTTTTTGAGTTGGAGTCTCACTCGGTCGCCCAGACTGGAGTGCAGTGGCTGCTCCCAGCCACCGCAGCCTCGACCTGCTGGACTCCAGTGATCCTTCCGCTTCAGCCTTTCAAGTAGCCAGAATTACAGGCATGCGCTACCACGCCTGGCTGATTTTTTGATTTATTGTAGAGATGAGGTCTCGCTGCCCAGGCGGGTCTCGAACCCGCAGGCTCAGGCAATCTGCTCACCTCAGCCTCCCAAAGGCGCAGGATTACAGGCTGAGCCACCAAGCCCGGCCAAAGGATTAATTTTTAAAAAGGTGGTTCTTTGACTAAATAAACAAAATTGACAGACCACTAGCTAGATTAATTAAGAAATGGAAAGAGAAGATTCAAATGAGCTCAATCAAGAAATAAAGTAGAGACATTACAACTGATACAACAGAAATTAAAGGATCATCTGAGACTGTTATGAACACTTCAGTGCAAATAAGCGGAACAATTTAGAGGAATTGGATAAATTCTTCAAAACATTCAAAGTCCATAATTGAATAAGGAAGAGATAGAAACACTGTATAGATGGATAATGAATAGTGAGATTGAAACACTAATTAAAAGCCTACCAAGAACAACAGATAAAAGTCCAGGACCTGATGGACTCACAGCCAGATTCTGCCAGACTGTCAATGAAGAACTGGTACCAATTTTACTGAAGCTATTGCGTAAGATTAAAGATGAAAGGATTCTCTCTAACTCATCCTATGAAGCCAGTATCACACTGGTAGTCAAAGCCAAGAAAACACACAACAAAAGAAAACTAGAAATCAACACCCCTTATTAACATAGATGATGAAATTATCAACAAAATAATAGCAAATCAGACTCAACAGTACATTAAAAAAATCCATCACAGCCAAATGGATTTTATTCTGGGATGAAAAGGTTCTTCAACATATGCAAGCAAATAAACGTGATCCACTACATAAACAAAATTAAAAGCAAAAATATCACTTCAATAGATGCAGAAAAATTATTTGATAAAATCCAGCATTCTGTCATGATAAGACCCTCAGCAAAACAGGCATATAAGGAATATGCCTCAAAATAATAAAAGACGTATACAACAAATCCATAACCAATGTCATCCTAAATGAAGAAAAATTGGTTGTATTTCACCTCAGAGCTCGAGACATCACATTGCCTGAGTCCAAATTATACTACAAAGCTGTAGTAATGAAAACAGCATGGAATAAGATAAGGATATCTATCTTCACTGCTACTCTTCAAAATAGTACTGAAAGTCTTAGCCAGAGGAATCAGGTAAGAGAAAGAAAGAAATAATATCCAAATTAGAAAAGAAGAAACCAAACTATAGCTGTATGTTGATGGTATGATCTTATACCTAGAGAATTCTAAAGACTCCTCTAAAAGACTCCTGTACTGCAAAATTCATGATTTTGTTCTTTTTTATGGCCGCATAGTATTCCATCGTGTATATATACCACATTTTTTAAATCCAGTCCTCTTTTGAGAGACAGCATGGTTGGTTCCAGGATCTTGCTATTGTGAACAATGCTGCGATAAACATACGTGTGCAGGTATCTTTTTTATAGAGTGATTTGAGTTCTTCAGGGTATATTCCCAATAGGGGGATTGTGGAGTAATATGGGAGGTCGATATTTAGAGCTTTTAGGAATCACCACACTGTTTTCCACAGAGGTTGCACTAGTTTGCACTCCCACCAACAGTGTAGAAGTGTTCCCTTTTCACCACACCCTCTCTAGCAACTGTTATTTTTTGAGTTATTGATAATTGCCATTCTGACTAGAGTTAGGTGGTTTAAAAAAAAAACAAAAAACAAACAAACAAAAAAACCCCACGAAAATAACATCCAAACTATACAAGGAGCCTGTACAACTCAAAAGAAAAATAAATCTGATTTTAAAATAGCCAAAAGTAGTAATGGGAAACTGTCAGGGGAGGGGAGGTGGAATTGGCAGTTGAGGGAAACTGTTAGGGGAGGGAGGGTCATACCTCATTAGCAAGGGTACCTGCATAATCAATGAACCAACCCTGAATTGTACCCCACATCTTTATACAACCAACCCTGAATTGTACCCCACATCTTTATAATACAAAATAAAAATTAAAAATAAATAAATAAATATGGCCAAAAAAACCTCCTGTACTTAATACATGAATTTGTTAAAGCTTCGGGATTCAAAATCAACACACACAAATCAGTAGCACTGCTGTACACCAGTAACAACCAAGCTGAGAATCCAGTCAAGAACTCAATTCCATTTATAATACAGTAAAAAAAGCTAAAATACCTAAAATATATATATATCTTTAACCAAGGAGGTGAACAATTTATACAAGGAGAACTACAAAACACTGATGAAGGAAATTGTAGAGAATGCAAACAAATGAAAACACATTCCATGCTCATGGATTGGAAGAATCAACATTGTTAAAATGACCATACTACCCCAAGTAATCCCTAGATTCAATTAAGTCCCTTCCAAACTACCGATGTCATTTTCCCAGATTAGAAAAAAAAAAAAATCTTAAAATTTGTATGGAATCATAAATGAGCCAGAATAGTCAAAGTAATTCAAAGCCAAAAGAACAAAGCTGGAGGTATATTGCCTGAATCCAAATTATGCTACCAGGCTGTGGTAATCAAAACAGCCTGGTACGGGTACAAAAGCAGACACATGGACCAATGGAACAGAATAGAGAATTCAGGAATAAACCCAAATACCTACAACCAATTGATCTTTAACAAAGAAGACAAAAACATACACTGGGAAAGAATACCGTATTCGACAAATGGTGCTGGGAAAATTGAATAGCCACATGCAGAAAAATGAAATTTGATTCCTATCTGCCCCCACATTCAAAAGTTCACTCAAGATGGATTAAAGACTTAAATGTCAGGCAGAAACTATAAAAATCCTAGAATAAAACTTGGGAAAAACTATTCTGGACATCAGCCTAGGTAGATAATTTATGGCTAAAACCCCCAAAGCAAATGCAACTAAAACAAAAATAAATAAGTGGAACTTAATTAAACAAAAAGCTTCTGTCTAACGAAATAAATAACAAACCCAGCAAATAAACAACAGTGGGACCATGGGAGCAGATATCTGCCTACTGTACATCTGACAAAAGGTTAATAACCAGAATCTACAAAGAACTCAGACAAATCAGCAAGAAAAAAAAAAGTGGCCAAACAATATGAACAGACATCTCTTAAAAGAAAATATACAAATGGTCCATGAACATGAGAAAATACTCAACAGCACGACTCCTCAAACACACAAACGAAAATTACAGTGAGATATCCCTTTACACCGGGCAGAAGGGCCATTATTGAAAAATCGGGAAACAGCAGACGCTGGCACAGCTGTGAAGAAAAGGGAACGTCCACACACCGTTGGCGGGAGTGTGAGTCGACGCCAGCTCTACAGAAATTGGGATGCAGATTTCTCAAAGAACTCGAAGTCGATCTCGCACTTGGTCCTGAAATCTCAGAGCTCGGCATCTACCCAAAGGAGCAAAGCCTGCTGCGTGAAAAAGACACCTGCACCTGCGTGTTCATCGTAGTGCAATTCACAGGGGCCAAGATGCGGAATCGATGCACATGCGCATCAGCTCGTCAGCGGGTGATGAAACGTGCCGTGTTTACACCGCGCAGGGCTATTCGGCCGTTGAAAGGGGCTAAATCAGCCGGGC
>NW_007247397.1:184174-238760 GCF_000164805.1 Carlito syrichta
CGCCGGGCCCAGCGGGCGAGGCTGCGGGGGCCGGGAGCGGCCGCCGCCCTCCCGTCTGGGCCACAGGGTGAGACTCCAACTCAAAACACAAAAAGAACTAAATAACGTTGTTCAGTAACGTGGATGGAACTTGCAGTAATTCTTCCTTGTGAACTAGCACAGGAACTGAAAACAAAGCAAAACAAAGCAAAAGCAAATGTTCTCACATAAGTGGAGGCTAAAATAACGATCTGAAAGTCATAGAGCCTTATACAACGGACGTTGGAGATTCAGAAGTGGGGGGAACGGGGTGGGGGAATGAAAAATTACTTCTTAGGTGCAACCTCTGTGGAAAACAATGTGGTGATTCCTAAAACACCTAAAAGCTGACCTCCCATATGACCCAGCAACCCCCCTTTGGGAATATACTCAAAGAAACTCAAATCACTCTATGAAAAAGATACCTGCACACGCGTGTTTATTACAGCATTATTCGCAATAGGAAGAACATTTAACCAACCGTGCTGCCCATCAAAAGTAAACTGGATTAAAAAATTGTGGTACATATGCACAATGGAGTAGGATGCAGTCATAAAGAACAAAATTATGAACTTCACAGCAGCTTGGATGGGTTTAGAGTCTAACACGCAGTGATCTATCACAGAAACAAAGAACTGAATATCACATGTTCTCACTCATAAGCGGACCCTGAACAATTCTCATAATACTGTAAGAAAGGGATTGGCAGTAGTGGGAAACTGTCGTGGGGGAGGACACATTTCATCAGTAAAGGAACCTGATCTCAAAACAGGTGAAATGGGGACCAAAGTGAGGCCCAAACTTTATCTGTACAATGACCATTTGTATCCCTGAATTGTACCCTACAACTTAAAAAAAATTACCTATTAGGTACAATGTGCAAAGGTGGGGATGTTGGGTATACTTAAAGCCCAGACTTCTTTGCAACTATACAATGCAACCATGTGACCAAAATCTATTCATACCCCCTAAAGTCACTGAAATAAAGAAAAAGTTAGAAATGAAATAAAATATGACAAAATTTGTATAATTTAGCAAAATCCTTTGCAATATTTCTTTACCATCTTTTAACAACAGGAGAGTCTATAGTGATGTCACCTCTTTATTTCTGATCTGATCATTTGTGTCTTGTCTCTCTTTTTTACTTGATCAGTTTATCTAGAGTTTTGTTAATTTTATTGGTATGTTTAACAAAACATGGTATTTGGTTTTATCAATATTTCTATATTATTTACCTGTTTTCTATTTAACTGATTTCAGATTTTATCTTTATTTTCTTTTTTCTATATACATTGGGTTCAATTTGCTTTCCTTTTTGAGCTTCGTGAGGAGGAAATTTAGATCACTGATTTTAGACTTTTTATTTCTTTAAAAGCTATATATTTCCCTTTAGTTATATTTTGCTTGTTTACCAAAATATTTATATGTTGAGTTTTTGTTAAATTAAATTCAAAATATTTTCCATTAATACTTTTTTTTTTTTGAGTTGAATTCTCACTCTGTCACCCAAGCTGGAGTGCAGTGGCATATTCACAATCACCCCAGCATTGACCTGCTGGGATCCGGTGATCCTTCCTAATTATACTTTTTATTTTTGGTTTGATCTAGTGGTTACTTAAAATTAAGTTATTTAATTTTACATACTAGGGGATTTTTCAGCTATCATTTTATTAATGCTTAATCTAATTTTATAGTAGCAAGACAGCATACTTTGCATAATTTTTTTTTCTTTTTTCTTTTTTTTTTTTTTGAGTTGGAGTCTCACTCTGTCGCCCAGACTGTAGTGCAGTGTCTGCTCCCAGCCACCGCAGCCTCGACCTGCTGGGCTCCGGCGATCCTTCCGCCTCAGCCTTCCGAGTAGCTGGAACTACAGGTGCGCGTTACCACACCTGACTAATCTTTGGTTTATTGTAGAGATGAGGTCTCGCCAAATTGCCCAGGCGGGTCTCGAACCCGCAGGTTCAGGCAAACCACTCACCTCAGCCTCCCAAAGGCACGGGATTACAGGCTGAGCCACCGAGCCTGGCTACTTTGTATAATTTCAAGTGTTGTTAATGTATTGAGACTCATTTTATGTACCAAGATATGGTCTAACTTGGTAAATATTTTATTTACTTTTGAAGAGAATATGTATTCTGACATTGTTAGCTATAGTATTCTATAAATGTCAATTAGGTCAAATTAGTTAATAGTGTCATTCAAGTTTCTACTGTCATTACTCTTTTCCTGTCTAGTTGTTTTATCAATTATTGAGAGAAGAGTATCAATCTTCAGCTATGTATAGATTTGCCTATTTTTCCTTTCTTTCTTTCAGTTTTTCTTTCATAAATTTTTTTTTTTTTTGAGTTGGAGTCTCACTCTGTCGCCCAGACTGGAGTGCAGTGGCCGCTCCCGGCCACCGCAGCCTCGACCTGCTGGGCTCCGGCGATCCTTCCGCCTCAGCCTTCCGAGTAGCCGGAATTACAGGCATGCGCTACCACACCCGGCTGATTTTTTGATTTATTGTAGAGATGAGGTCTCGCTGCCCAGGCGGGTCTCGAACCCGCGGGCTCAGGCAATCCACTCACCTCAGCCTCCCAAAGGCGCGGTTCTTTCATAAATTTTGAAGCTCTTCTATTAAACTCTCCACACAAAGTTTCAGATTCTCCACAAGCCTCAGATTCTCCACAAAGCAGACATGGAAATATACTAGATATAAAATGGTAGAAATGCCTGAGAAGGATACAGGGGAATGGACAAGAAAACTGAGAGAACATTCGACTATGAGACAGATCTGACAACTGTGATGGAGAGGAAGGAGGAAGAAAGACTGTCCAGAAAGTCTTGGGTAGCCGGGCAATGTGAGAAAGGTTCAACCAGGGTGGTTGGAAAATTCTCAGTTCAAAGTCTCCCACTGGAGCAATCCAGTGTATTACAGTATGTTGGCTTATATTAAGACATTCGCTATGCTCAGTCATGAGTTTGGGAAACCTTTGGAAGCCGTGGCCTCAGTGCGAGCACAAACAGCATGGGGAGCAATGGCTTGGGTCTGTGGTCTGTTCTGCTCCCCGCAGCATGACATCCAAGCAGCAGTTGTGTATGGTTAGGCACCTTCCTGTTTTCTTTTGAATTAACCATGCATCGTTACGAAATGTTTATTTTGACCTCTGGGAATGTGTATTTCTTGTCCTGAAGACTCATTTTCTGATATTGATATAGCCCCTCCACCTTTGTTTTTAGTTCTTGCTTGATGATGAGTGTAATACCTCAACCTCTGTCATGACCTAACAGATTTTGAACAAGATAGTGACAATGTCATAAGCTGACGATTGGAGAGGTCACTCCTAATTCAGAGCAGGATGGTTGAGACCTCAAGGGAAGCCCTTCAAGGACCTGGTGAGAGTGTCTCCTCATCAGAGTCTCCATCTGTTAAATTAAAAGTAAGTACAGCCATCACAAAGAAAACTGTTGAAATTCCATTTGTCATAGTCTGAACATAGTAGTTATTTATTACCTTTTAATTATACATATCACCACACTGACAGGCTACTCTATCATTCGGCATTAAAACATACTAAATGCCCTTTCATAATCTCAGCAATTTTTAATATCCTAAAGGTACTTATTTAAAGTATCATTGCTTTTATTTTTCCATTTATTTTCCTTATCAGCTCTGTAAGTCAGCTGGGCCAACAGAAGTTACTGTCTAGCTTCAGTTGAATAACTCAAAATTCACCAAACTTGAAAGGTGAATTTAACAAGGAAAAAGGTTTATAAGAAGTAGGGATCCTGGATCTTACTTTTCCTTGTAATAGATATTAGCATAATAACTGCCCAATAGGATTTACTGACTAATTTATTGTTTGATAATTGATTCAGTGCCATGTAGCAAGTTATATGCAGATTTAGAGCCAAAATATCTGTTATCTAATTTTAAATTTCAAAAACTTAATCAAAATTGCTTAACTCTATCTCACAACAGACATTTACGTCAAGGTTGGGTTATATAGGAGTGTATGAGGAACAAAGATAAGATTGTTTTCTGTTAATAGTGTCTTAATATTTTTTCTTTTGCCAGTTCCATTTTCACAAAGATCAAAATGGAAATAGAATAGATGGGTATAGAGATAGTAAGAAAAAAGAGACAGAAATAAATGTATAGGTTCTTTCTTCTCACTCTTGGCCCTCTTAATATTTGTTTAAGGATAGAGTTCACAAGGATGAGAAAGCAGATTAGAGCTTCTTTCCTGTGCTCTATACACATGGACAGGCAGTGTGGCTATGCTTGGAAAAAGAGACCCGTAGAGCTGTTCTATCCCTTGGAGATTAGCGTGGAATTTTCATTCACTCCATTGGTTATAATAATTTTGTACCAAGTCTGTCCTAAAGTCTTAGCTTCCAGAAATTTTGCCCAGGGCAAGATCCTAGACTCACCATCTGTCCATGGAGTCTCCCCAACAATTTCTCTGAACCTTAAATCTTTAGCTCTGATAAGTTTCTAATTACATATTTTTTAAAATTATCTTTTGCTATTATTTTGTTTTTAGCTTGTGCTTAGCAATTCCAGCTAATATTCTTCCCTGCTTGTGGTAGATTTATTGAAGTAATTTTTTACCCCTTCCAAAAAGAGACAAAGCCTATTCTCCGTCCCTTGAACCTGAGATCTTATAACTTACTTTTGCCAACAGAATCCAGAGAAAGTGACATTATGCCATGTCCAAACCTGTGCCTCAGGATGTCTTGCATGCTTCCTCTTGCTTGCATTTGAACACCTATTTCCGCAATAAAACATGAAAGAGTTAGCTGCTATAGGAATATGAGAGATAAATTAAAGTGAGCAGAGACACCCCAGTCATTCCAACTAAGGCTGTTCTAGATCACAACTTAACAAACACATAACTAACCTCAGAAATATGAGAAGTTTATTCAAGGTCAGTAGAACTACTTGTGTGAACCACAGATTCATTAACAATAATAAATAGTTGTTATGTTAAGCCACTGGTTACTCAGTCTTAATTATAGCAACAGATAACTTGTATGCTATCTTCTTATGTGTTAAAGATTCATCCATGTTTATGAGTGTTGTGTGTATACATAATTCAATATTAGTAACTTGCTAATTTGTCATGTCCACAAATAAAAATTTATCTATAATAGTTGTGCAAAATTTCTTAAAGACGGCACCTCCAAAAATATGCATTGAGAAAAACAACAGAACCTCTGATAAATTGAAGATTATTTACAAAATCCTTTTCTTTTGCTTTCCTGAATATGTTATGTAGACATCCATTGATTCAGTCATTTAATAGCTGGCTTTGAAGCACCTACCACATACAAATCCCTGATTGAGGAATCACATAAAGTCTGTCTCAAATACTGCGGAGGTTTCAAAACCAGAAACTGTGACTTTACCAGAGGCAAAGTTGAGTTCGACAATTAAGGTAACTAAGCCCCTGAACATGCTTAAGAGTGTAAAGACAGGAGACAGGAAGAAAGCTACCTTTGTGCCTCATGGCAATAATCAGTGATATACTTCCTTAGCTGTGTAATCTCAGGAGAACTTGAAGTTAGTAAAATAAATATAAACTGTTATAGAACCAGAAATCACTAGTATTAAATAGCAACAAACCAGCAAACAGAAGCTTTAGATCACAGTAGGGGTGTAAATTACCTTGGCACCGCACCCTACAAGAAAGCTAAAGTGCTTAAAATGCTTTTCTGAAAAGTTAGTCTTCCCCTGCTCTGTTGAGTGGCTAAAACTCACAGGACTGTCTCTAGTTCTAGAGTAGATTGAGGCAGTTAGCATCTGGCAGTTTGAGATGAAATGCGCTTCCCTGCAAGTCCATTATCAATACTAAGTGTTATCCATGCCAAATGATGGGACAATTTGCCCTCAAAACTCAGGAGCTGATGAACGTCACAATTCTGAGGCAAGGAAAAAAATATTAATCTTTTTCACCAGTTAAAAACATGAAGTGCTTTTGTAATAATTAATAAACTGTTTAATGCTTGTCTGATTACAGAAAAGAAGTTCTTTCTAATTGGAAAACAACTAGCAAAATAGTTAATTCAAAATAACTGAAATATATCCCTGGTGTAAAGAGATTTTCTGTAAAGAGCCACATCTGCTTTGCTATCAGTAACATACTCTAAGGGATCATGTCCCTTGCCATATCATCCTGGAGCAATCAATGCTATATTTGAGTCATTAATAAAATAACATACTAATCATACCCTTTAATTAGTCTTAGCATAAGAAGCCTGAAAGGTAGAAATCCAGAAGTAACCTGACTAGTCACCACCAATCTGCCTGCTCCAAGGATGAAGTATCTTTTTTGACTGACTTACTACAAATACAGAGTCACTGGAAGTCGCCTATGTCTTCTTTGCCTTAGAAATTACCGCTTTGCCACACACATTTAAACAGAGATCAAAACAGAAATAGGGTGGAAGGGGACAGAGATAATGAGAGAAAAGAGAGAGAAATGTTTAGATTTTCTATCCTGAGAAGATTCAGATGTGGTATGGTTCAAACATACTGGTTTGGGAAATGAGTAGAAACAACTTTATGAGTCAATCAGTTTTTGTGTTGTGTTTAAAACAACTTGAATGGCACAAAATTGGATTTCTATGTGCCAAACAAATTAGGAGCATTATCTAATTTAATTTAATTTTCCCAACAAATGCTCCCTATTTTTAAATAACAGGAAATGGAAACTCAGAAATGTTAAGGGACTTGTACAAGGCCACATAGTAAGAAGATAACCTAGCTAGTGTTGACATCTTGTCTCATGCCAAAGCCTGGACTTCTGACCACTCTGCTGAATTGCTGTTTCTATGTCACCCGATTACTAGATTTCCAGCCTTAGCCTCACCACACTTCCCCTACACACACACTTTCCAGCCACAGGCACTTGGACCTTGCTACTTCTGTCTGAACAGACATTGCTTTTTTGACTATGAGTTTTTGGGTTTTTGCTTGTGTAGGTCTTTCCATGCTTCACTCCATCACTATCTCCTAGACATCTTACTAAATCCCTTTGCCCTGTTTATATTCCACCTGTACCAAGAGAACATGTCTAGTATCTAGTTTTCTCCCTACTATTGGTCTCCACAATAATCGGTGCATTCTGTCGTGTGGTCTGTTAGGGTGCAATATTACAGCAGAGTGGGAAGAGCTTTGATGTCCTGTTTACCTTAATGGATGATTAATTCTTGAGGTCAGGATGTATTCTGACTTTATTACGGCTCCTCAGCAAAGTGTACTGTTCATCGTAAGTTCTCAGGAAGTGAATGATGAACAGAAAGGAAGACAAATTAAGCTTCGGCTCCGCAGCCACCTCAGCTTCCTTTATCTTTGAACCTTATCTGATTTGCCCACTGTGGCATCCTTGGGGCCCAGTTCGGTTCTTGATGAATAATAGATCCTTGTCAGATGTTTGGGGAATGAAGAAACGAATGAATCTGATTATCCAGAAAGAATGAAAATGAGGTACCTGAGCCTTGTGGTCAAGAATACTGGGTTAGTGGTTCAGGATTAAGATGGCTTACGTGAGACAGCTGCAGTGAGTTTTTCCTACAGAATGAACCAAGATGTCTTCCCCGGCACCCAGAGAGGAACAGACCCAGCAGCATACCCTATGAGTCTCTAAAGGAGTGATAATAAACACTTAGAGAAAAGAAGAAGGTAAAAATCCACTCACCTGGGCTGGAACTGGCTGAACTCACGTCTGCACCACCACGGTCCATCACAGCCACTGGACACAGTGGGGAAGAGCAACAAGAACTTGGGAGCTCTGTGCTCCTGCTGCAAACTCACAGGGATCCCTGAGCCTTGTGAAACCCCAGCCTCTCGTGGGAAACTGCCTTCTCCACAGCCGTGCTCTGCCATGAAGTGGTAGAGGAAACGTGCCTAGGGCAGCTCCTGTCACCATTTCCCAGGAACTCAGCCCTCGCAGAGTAGGGCGGCTGCTTTCCAGGCAGCTTGGGAGTGAATGGGCTCCAAAAGCTGTCTCCACCGTTGCACACAGTTATTGGCTGGTCAGGTTCCCTGAGAACATCTGAGGCCCTGAAGCCAGCTGCACCTTCACATTCAGATTGCACATTACCTGAGGCCAAGTCTGGAGCTGGATGGGATGTGTTGCCATAGCAATCACTCACTTTGCTTGCAAACTCTTCTGGACTTCTCTGCACAGCAGCATTACCCCAGTCAGTGGCCTGAGACTTCCCTAGCACCCACCAGAGTAGCTAAGAGTGCACACTTGTAGGGTGCTTCAGCTCCTTTCCCTTGCATCCCCCCAAAGGCTCAAGACAGACAGAAATCTACAAAAATCTTCAGACACCACACTTGGCTTAGGCTACCTGGACATTTCCTTGTAGCATCATTCACCAGGGAGAAACCCTACAGTCACCATCATAGCCAACTATCTCCCACAAGTGCCGCCTTCTGGCTAGAGATCAACAGTGCAACCAACCACTTTCTCAAATTTAATACCTCAGCTTTGGGGAAGGCCTGATTCCAATGCCAGCTGCAACACTTTCCAAACCACTCTAGCCACTCAGAATGAAATGAGCCAGGGCAGATATACAGCACAGGGTTGCAACACCTGGCAATTGAGAAAGTCACCACATCAAGGCTATATAACCAAGAGAACCTGGCAGTGCCCACATCAGACCCCAGGCAACATCAACTAAGAAGAAATCATCCTCCAAAATTAGAGGGAAACAGAAAAATAATACTGACAACATGAAAAAAAAACAGAGTCCTTCAACATCCCCAAAAGACCACACAAACTTTTCAGCAATAAACCCTAATCAAAATAAATTTTTTGAGATTCTAGACATATAATTTTAAAAATTGATGCTAAAATTGTTTAATGAACTTTGGGAGAAAATTGAAAACCAACATAAAGAAGTTAAAAAAAATTCAGGACATGGATGAAAAAATCTCCAAAGAGACAGACACTTGTTGGGCAAGTGCTAAAGTCTGTAAAAAGAGGTGATACCACACAGTATTGTTGAGGGGATTGAATGATAATTTTGAGAAAAATTTTTTTAAAAACTGAACTTCTGGAAATTAAATAAGCATTTAGAGAGTACAAAATGCAGTGGAAATTTTAACAGTACACTGTAAGAAGCAGAAGAAAGGCTCTCAGAACTTGAACACAAGTCTTTTAAATTAAATCATTCAGACAACAATAAAGAAAAAAGAATCAAGAGTACAAAACAATGTCTCCAAGAAATGTGGAATTATGCAAAATAACCACACCAAAAATCGTATGTGTTTTTGAAGAAGAAGGAAAAGAACATTTTTGGAAAAACTATTTGAGGGAATAATGGAGAAAAACTTCTCTGGCCTTGCCAAAGATCTAAACATCCAGATACAAGAAGCCCAAAAACTCCCAAAAGATTCATTGCAAAAAGTTCATCCCCAAATCTTGTAATCATCTGACTATTCAAAGCTAGCATAAATAAAATAATTTTAAAATAAGTGAGTCCACAGCATCAAATAACTTGCAAAGGCAAACCTATAAGACTAACAGTAGACTTCTCAGATGAAACACTAAAAGCCAGGAGGATTGGAGCCTTATCTTCAGTCTCCTTAAACAAATAACTAGGTTAGGATTTTGTATCCCACAGAAGTAACTTTCATAAATGAAGTTCTTTGCGACAAGCAAACATGGAGGGAATTTGCCACCACTAGCCTGTCTCTATAAGAAATATTCAAAGGAGTCCTAAATACTGAAACAAAAGGTCAAAATACACCAGTAGAATAATGCTGGAAGTCATAAAGTTCACAGGTTTTATGGAATGCCAACCCAATAAGAAAATAAATAAACAAAGCAGTGAGATAACAACCAGTATGATACATAGAATAGTAACTTACATATCATTATTAACTCTGACCATATGTGGTCTCATAGTCCCCTAAAGAGATACAGGTTGGAATGATGGGCAAAAAACACAACCCAAATATCTGCTGCCTACAAGAGACCCACCTAACTAACAAAGACTCTTACAGACTCAAGGTAAAGGACTGGGGAAAAATATTTCACACAAATGGAAACAAAAAAACAAGCAGGAGTAGCCATTCTGATATCAGATAAAACAGACTTTTACTTAACAACAGTAAAAAAAAAAAAAAAAAACACCAAAAAACAAAGATGGCTATTGTACAAAGATAAAGATCAATCCAATGAGAAGACATAAGAATTTTCAATCTATATCTGCCTATTGCCAGAGCCCACAGCTTTATACAATACATTCTACTAGACCTAAAAAAAAAAAAAATAGTAGTGGGAGACTTGAATACTTCACTGACAGAAATAGACAGATCATCAAGGCAGAAAGTCAACAAAGAAATATTGGCATTTCTAAGGGACTCTAGAGAAAATTGAACTAACAGACATCTACAGAACATTCTACCCTGAAACTACAGAATATGTATTACTCTCATCAGTCCATGGAACATTGTTCAAGGTAGGTCATACAACAGGCTACAAATCAAGTCTTAATTAATACAAAAAAATTGAAATCATATCAAGCACCTTCTCAAACCACAGTGGTATTAAACTAGAAATTAACTCTAAGAAGAACTCTAAAAACTAAAGACACGGTAGTTAAACAATTTGTTCCAGAATGATCCATGGGTCAACAATGAAATCAAAATGAAAATTTAAATATTCTTTGAAATTAATGATAACAGTGAAACAAATTATCAAAACCTATGGGACGCAACCAAAGCTATGCTAAGAGAAAAATGTATAGAGCTTAAGACCTACATTAATAAGACTGAAAGATCACATATAATCACACTAAAATCATACCTCATGGAAGTAAAAAAACACAAACAAACCAAACCAAAGCTACCAGAAAAAATTAATGAGGGCCAGACTCAGTGGCTCAGCCTGTAATCCCAGCACTTTAGGAGGGCAAGGCAAGTGAATTGTCTGAGCCCGTTGGTTCTAGACCACCCGGGCAACTTGGCAAGACCTCATCTCTACAATAAATCAAAAATTAGCCAGGCATGGTAGCATGTGCCTATAGTTCCGGTTACTTAGAAAGTTAAGGTGAAAGGATCACCAGAGCCCAGCAGGTTGATGCTGAGATGACTGTGAATGTGCCACTGCACTCCAGCCTGGGCGACAAGTGTGACTCCACCTCAAAATAATAATAATAATAATAATAATAATGATCAGAACAGAACTAAATGAAATTGAAATAAAATAAAATTACAAAGTATCAATGAAACAAAGAGTCGGTTCTTTTAAAAGATAAACAAAATTGATAAACCACTAGCTAGATTAATTATGAAACAAAAAGAGAAGATTCAAATTAGCTCAGTTAGAAATGAAAAAGGAGATATTACAACTAATATGAAGGAAATTCAAAAGATCATCCAACACTATTATAAACACCTTTTTTTTCCTATTAAAGTTGCTCAGGTGTGAGATGATGTATCTTTAAATGAAGGTAATGGCTGTGAGAATAGAAGAGAGAGGATTATTTCCTTTTTTTTTTTTAGAACTTTATTTTTTTTCTACTTTTTTTATTTTAAAATTGTGGGTTACAGTTAAGGGTTAGGTATACAAATATGCATTGTGCAAGTACCCTTGTTGATGAGGTGTGTCCTCCCATCCCCAGACAGATATGGATTACCATTAATCCCACCTTCCTTCTCCTCCCTGCCCCCCCATATTTTCCTGCCACTGTCAATCCTTTTCTTATAGTATGACAATAGCTGTTCAAGGTCCACTATGAGTGAGAACATGTGATACTCAGATCTTTGTTTCTGTGAGAAATCACTCAGTATTATAGACTCTAATTCCATCTGGGTTGCTGGGAAATTCATGATTTTGTTCTTTTTTATGACTGCATAATATTCCATTGTGTATGTGTACCATTTTTTTTTAAATCCAGTCCTCTTTTGATGGACAACATGGTTGGTTCCATGATCTTGCTATTGTGAACAATGCTGTGATAAACATACATTTGCAGGTATCCTTTTTATAGAGTGATTTGTGTTCTTCAGGGTGTATTCCCAGTAGGGGGAATTGCAGGGTCATATGGAACGTCAAGTTTTAGAGCTTTTAGGAATCACCACACTGATTTCCACAGAGGCTGCACTAGTTTACACTCCCATTAACAGTGTAGAAGTGTTCCCTTTTTACTACAATACAGGAATTCATATGGAAACACATGAATCTCTAGCATCTGTTATTTTCTGACTGGAGTTAGGTGGTATCTCAGTGTAGTTTTAATTTTCATTTCCTTGATGACTAGTGAGGTTGAACATTTCTTCTTGCATCTGTTGGCCACTCATATGTCTTCTTTTGAGAAATATCTGTTCATATCTTTTGCCCACTTTGTAATGGGGTAGTTTGTTTTTTTCTTTTCAGCACATTTGAGTTCCTTGTAGATCCTAGATGTTAGGCCTTTGTCAGACATGGAATTGGCAAATACTTTTTCCCAGTCAGTGGGCTGTCTCCCTGCTCTCTTGATAGTTTCTTTGGCTTTGTAGAAGCTTGTCAGTTTAATGAGGTCCCACTTGTCTATCTTATCTCTTATGGCCCGTGCATTGCAGTTTTTACTTAGGAATTGGATGCCAGTTCCAACTTCCATAAGTGTGTGTCCTGCATTTTCTATAGTTCTTATGGTTTGAGGTTTTACATTTAGGCCTCTGAATCATTTACAGTTAATTTTTATGTATGGGGATAGATAGGGGTCCTGTTTCAATCTTCTGTATGTGGCCAACCAGCTTTCCCAGCACCATTTACTGAATAGATTGTCCTGTCCCCAGTGGTTGTTGCTGGAGACTTTGTGAAAGATGAGTTGATTGAGAAATTGAGGTTTTGTTTCTGGAATCTCAATTCGATTCCATTGATCTATATGCCTATTCTTGTACCAATACCAAGCTGTTTTGATTATTGTATAGGATAGTAAAGTTTAAAGTCTGGTAGTGTGATACCTCCTGCTTTATTTTATTTTATTTTATTTTATTTTGCTAAGGATTGTTCTGGCTATTCTTGGTCGTTTGTGTTTCCATATGAATTCCTGTATTGTTTTTTATAGATCTGAGAAGAATATTGCTGGCAATTTGATGAGTATTGCATTAAATCTGTAGATTGCCTTAGATAAGATAGACATCTTCAAAATGCTGATTCTTCCAATCCATGCGCATGGAATATTTTTTCCACTTGTTTGAGTCATCTTTGATCTCCATGAGCAGTGTTTTGTAGTTTTCATTGTAAAGATCTTTCACATCTTTGGTTAGGAAGATGTCAAGATATTTCATTTTTTTGGTAGCTATTGTGAATGGAAATGTGCTTTTTATTTGGGTTTTTGTTTGTTTATTATTGGTGTAAAGAAATGCAGTTATCTTTTGTATATTTATTTTATACTCTGAGACTTTGCCAAAGTCTTTTATCAGTGCAAGGAGGTTTTTGACAGATTCTCTTGGGTTTTCAAGGTACGCAATCATGTCATCTACAAAGAGCAATAACTTGACTTCTTCTTTTCCTATTTGGATACCCCTGATCACCTTCTCTTTTCTGATTGCTCTAGCCAGGACTACCAATACTATATTGAACAGGAGGGGTGAAAGTGGGCATCCTTGTCTTGTTCCAGTTTTCAAGGGAAATGGTTCCAATTTTTGTCTGTTTAGATGACTTGTTAGGCTATTAATTTGTGATCCTTCCATTTTTTTATGTGTGTTTGTAGAGATATGAATTCCCCTCTTACTACAGCTTTCATGGTATCCCAGATATTTTGGTAAGATGTTTCTTTATTTTTATTTGTTTCCAGGTATCTTTTAATCTCTTTTTTGATTTCATCATTGACCCAGGAGTTGTTTAGCATCATGCTGTTTAGTGTCCATGTCTTTGTGAGTTTTGGGGGAACCTTATTGTGTTGATGTTTATTTTTATTCCACTGTGGTCCAAGAAGGTTCATGGCAAAATTTCGATCTTTTAAAACTTGCTTATGCTTGATTTATGGCAAAGTATGTGGTCGATCTTAGAGTAGGTTCAATATGGAGATGAGTAGAATACATATTCTGTGGTCGTTGGTTGGAGTGTTCTGTAGGTATCAATTAAGTCCATTTGGTCAAGAGTCCCATTGAGATTTCGGATCTCATTGCTGATTTTTTGTCCTGATGGTCTGTCTAGGGTTGTGAGTGGGGTATTGAAGTGCCCAGCTATGATAGTGTTAGAGTTAATATCTTTTTTGAGTTTACCTTGAAGCTGCTTTATGAAAGTTGGAGCTCCTATGTTGGGTGCATATATGTTTAGGATGGATATGTCTTGTTGATAGATTGAACCTTTTGTCATTATGTAGTGGCTTTCTGTATCTTTTTATATTTTTGATAGCTTAAAGGGTGTTTTGTGGCCGGACCTGGTGGCTCAGCCTGTAATCCCGCACTTTGGGAGGCCGAGGTGAGTGAATTACGTGAGCCCAGGGGTTCAAGACCTGCATGGGCAACTTGGTGAGACCTCATCTCTACAATAAATCAAAAAAATTAGTCAGGCATGGTAGTACACACCTGTAGTTCCAGCTACTTGGAAGGCTGAGGTGGAAGGATCCCCAGAGACCAGCAGGTTGAGGCTGTGGTGGCCAGGAATGGCCACTGCACTCCAGTCTGGGTGACTGAGTGAGACTCCAACTCAAAAAAAAGAGGATATTTTGTCTGAGATTAAGATTGCAACTCCTCCTTTCTTTTGTGTTCCGTTTGCCTGAAAATTTGTTTTCCACTCTCTTACTTTGAGTCTGTGAGTGTCCTTTCCAGTGAGGTGAATCTCTTGAAGGCAATAAATTGTTGCCTGGTGATATTTTATTTTTCCATTCTATGTCTTTTCGGTGGTGCATTTAGTCCATTCACATTCAGGTTAATTATTGAAATGTGAGAGTTGATCCCTATTATTATTAACACCTTTAAGCAAGCAAACTAGACAATTGAGAGGAAATGAATAAATTCTTAGAAACATACAACCCCCTCAACCTTGAATCAGGAAGAAATAGGAACCCTAAATATACAAATAATGAATAGTGAGATTGAAACAGTAATTAGATGTCTTCTAACAGCAACAAAGAAATTCCAGGACTTAATGAACTCACAGATGAATTCTACCAGACCTTCAAAGATGAACTGGTAGCAATTTTACTGAAGCTATTTCACAAATTAAAGAAGAGAGAATCCTCCCTAACTCATTCTATTAAGCCAGTATCATTCTGATACCAAACCCAGGAAAAGACATGACAAAAAAGAAAACTGCTGACCAGTTTCCCCTAAGAACACAGATACAAAAATTATCAACAAAATATTGGCAAACCAAATTCAACAGCATATTAAGAAAACAATACACCATGACCAAGTGGGTTTTATTCTAGGGATACAAGGGTGGTTCAACATATACAAGTCAATAAATGTGATTCACTACATTAACAGAATTAAAAACAAAAATCATGTGGTCATTTCAATAGATGCCAAAAAGCATTGGATAAAATCCAGCATGCCTTTATGATAAAAAAAAACTCTCAGTAAAATAGGCATATATGTTCTCAAAATAATAGAAACCATATATTACAAACCCACAGCTAATAACATCCTGAATGGAGAAAAGTTGAACACATTTTCCCTCAGAACTAAAACAAGGCAAGAACGTCCACTTTCACCAGTACTATTCAAAATAGTATTGGAAGTCCTAGCCATAGCAATAAAGCAAGACAAAGAAATAAAGGGTATTAAAATTGGAAAAAAGAATCAAAATAGCTCTGTATGCTAATAATATGATCTTTTACCTAGGGAACCCTAAAGACTCTTCCAGAAGACTGCTGGACTTGATAAACAGATTTGATAAAGTTTCATAATACAAAATCAACACACACAAATCAGTAGCACTACTATACACCAATAGAGACCAAACTGGGAATCAAATAAAGAGCTCGATTGCATTTTTAATAGCAGCTAAGAAGATAAAATACCTAGGAATTTATTTAAGACCTTGTGAAAGGCCTCTATAATGAGATCTATAAAACTCTGATGAAAGAAATTAAAGAGGACTCAAATAAGGAAACATCCCATGCTCATGAATTAGAAGAATTAACATTATTAAAATGACCATATTATCCAAAGTAATCTACAGCTTCAATGCAATCCCTATCAAATTAGCAATGTCATTTTTCACAGAATAAGAAAAAATAATCCTAAAGTTTATATGAAACCAAAAAAGAGCCAGAATGGACAAAGTAATCTTAAGTAAAAAGAACAAAGCTGGAGACATCACATTACCTTACCTTAAATTATACTACAAGCTATAGTAACCAAAGAAACATGGTACTGGTACAAGAGCAGATACATGGACCAATGAAGCAGAATATAGAATCCAGAAATAACCCCAAGTACCTATAAACAACTGATCTTTGACAAAGCAGGAAAAACATATACTGAGGTATGTCCTATTCAACAAATTGTGCTGGGATAATTGAATAGTTACATGTAAAAAGATGAAATGATCCCTATCTCTCCCCATATGCAAAAATTAACTCAAGATGGATTAGAGACTTAAATGTCAGATATGAAGCCATAAATATCATAGAAGAAAACCTAGGAAAAAATTCTTATGGACATCACCCTAGACCAAGAATTTATGGCTAAAACCCCAAAAGTAAATGCAACTGAAACAAAAATAAATAAGTGGGACTTAATTAAACTGAAACACTTCAGCCAGGCTTGGTGGCTCAGCCTGTAATCCCGCGCCTTTGGGAGGCTGAAGTGAGTGAATTTCCTGAGCCCGCGGGTTCAAGACCCGCCTGGGCAGTGAGACCTCATCTTTACAATAAATCAAAAAATCAGCCAGGCGTGGTAGCGCACGCCTGTAATTCCAGCTACTCAGAAGGCTGAGGTGGAAGGATCGCCGGAGCCCAGCAGGTTGAGGCTGCAGTGGCCGGGAGAAGCCACTGCACTCCAGTCTGGGAAACAGAGTGAGACTCCAACTCCAAAAAAAAAAATTGAAACACTTCTGCACAGCAAAATAAATAATCAACAGAGCAAATAGGCAACCTACAGAATTGGAGAAGATATTTGCAAATGGTACATCTGACTAAGGACTAGTATGCAAAATCTACAAAGAATTCAGCCAAATAAGCAGGGAAATGCAAATAACCACATGACAAAATGGGCATATAACATAAACAGACATCTCAGAAGAATATATACAAATGGCCAACAAACATATGACAAAATGCTCAACATCATTCATCCTCAGGAAAATGCAAACTAAAACCACAATGAGATATTACTTTATACCAGTCCAAATGTCTATTATTAAACATTAAAAAAAATAGATCTGGTGCAGAGAAAAGGGAACACTTATACCCTATTGGTGGGAGTATAAATTAGTACAGTCTCTATGGAAAGCAGTATGGAGATCACTCAAAAAACTAAAAGCAGATCTACCATTTGATCCAGCAATCTTACTGCTAGATATCTACTTTAAGGAACAGAGGTCGGCATATTAAAAAGAAAACTTCCCTCTGCATGTTCATTGCATCACAATTCACAATTGCAAAGATGTGAAATCAACCTAAATGCCCATCAGTCACTCAGTGAATAATGAAAAGGTGGTATATGTACATATGCACCAAGGAATACTATGCAGCCATAAAAAAGAATGAAATTATGTCCTTTGCAGTAACATGAATGGGGCTGGAGATCATCATCCTAAGTAAACTAACTCAGAAACAGAACATCAAACACTGCATGCTCTTACTCATATGTGGGACTGGATGGTCACAAAGATGGAAATAATAGACACTATGAATATCAGTAAGGGGGAGCGAGGGAGGGGGCTTAGGCCTCAGAAACTACTTACAGGGTGCAATGTTCACCATCTGATGAATGGGATACCTGAGACCCAATCTCCACCACTATATAATATGTTCATGTAACAAATACTCATGTATGCCCCCTGAATCTAAAATTTAAAAATTACAGAAAAGATTACTGGGTCAGGGTCACACCAGTCTTGGGCTAGCCATAGCTCTACTTCTTATTACTTTGAAAATAAACCCTCAAAGTCTCTTATTTTTCATCTGGAAAGTAGTGATAACAATGGTATCCACATGGCAGAAACTGTAGTGCTCATTAAACAGCTCACATGTTTCCCTTTATTTCCCAATGCCCTGTTTAGTTTTTGTGGTCCATCTTACTATTTCTGGCCAAAAGTGTGTGAGGAATATTAGAACATGCCAATTCTGGCCTGATACAGGTTATAAAAGATATGTGTTCTCCACACTTTGCTTCCAACTACAGACAAAAGCTCCAAAAACTTAGCAATGGAGTATGGCAAGATGGGAACAACTGATCAGGGAAACTACAACAGACTATGATGTAAATAAGGAATAAACCTTGCTTTGTTAAGCTGCTAAGATTTCACAGTTTGTTTATTACTGCAGTATAACCTGCCCCATTCTGCTTAATATAACCTATTTTCTGAAATTTTGAGAATTAAGATAGATGAGGAATCTTTTTAGTTCAGCGTCTGGCATGTAGCAGTATTCAACATGCTGTGGTTATTATTACTATTAACAGTTATATGATGACTATAGCAATACCAATATTAATAGTAGTACCAATTACTGTGGAAATCATTATTTTTTAAAATCTGGATTTCTCTCTCTCTCTCTCTCTCTCTCTCTCTCTCTCTTTCTCTCTTTGTCTCTCTCTCTGTCTCTCTTGTCTGTCTCTCTCATGCATACACATATACATATACACGGAGATAAACAAGTTTAAAGGATTTTGAAGTCATTTCTGACCCACAGTGCTATCTGCTTGGTAGGAGAAACTCATAGAAGTTAAGAGATAGAAAGTGTTATGTTTCACACATGAAACTTCTGGAGAAAAATCTCTCTGGAACCAGAACTGAGAGTCTAGATCACAGTCCCCTCTGCTTGCGCCTTCACAGAAACTTGGAACTGACTACCTAGTAGTTGATAGTGAAATTTAAAGAATTTTGTGCTCTTACTATATCCTCAAATGCATCTGAAAATTAAGCATATTTTTTAAAAATCAAGGAAATAACTCAAAAAGAAAAAAATCATAAGCCATGTTTCATTAAGATTTCTTGGAAGAGATTTTGTCCCTTCAAAGTATTTCTTATACAAGAAGCTAAGCATTTATTTGGTTATCTCAAGAGAGTATATGGCAAAAGGCCAGGTCATTAGCAGGGAGTATTCTGATTTCATATTTATATGGTTCAAGCCTGGGGAGTCAGTTTGGAAGCTAGCTCAGTGACAAATTACCCACACACATACTCCTATCTCCAAACACAGCATTTTTCATTACATTGGGCAGTTATTAAATATCATGTATTTTATTAATGAAGGGCAGTGCCTTTGACTCAGATGATTTTATTATGGAAAAGCACACAGTTTAAAAAAAAATCTCATTTTGGAATCTTTCTGAGATACTTGGTCATTTGAGGAAAATAAACATTAAACCACAATACCCAAGACCTAAAAATATATTAAGCAGCACTTCTTTAAAAAATTGGTTTCCTTTGCATTTTCTTTTTCTTTTATTTAAAATTTATTTATTTATTATAAAGATGTGGGGTACAATTCAGGGTTAGGTATACAAACATTGATTATGCAGGTACCTGTGTTGATGAGGTATGCCCCTCCCTTCCCTGACAGTTTTCCATTACTGCCAATTGCTTTCTTATAACATTATAATTGTTCAGGGTCACCTTATGAGTGAGGACATATGGAACTCAGTCCTTTGTTTCTGTGATAAATCACTGAGTATGATAGACTCCAAATCCAACCAATTTGCTGCAAAGTTCATATATTTGTCCTTCTTTATGACTGAATAATATTCCATTGTGTATATATACCATATTTTTTTTTATCCAGTCCAGCTTCGATGGGCAACACGGTTGGTTCCATGTTTTTGCTATTGTGAATAGAACTGCAACAAACATACGTGTGCAGCTATCTTTTTTGTAGAATAATTTGAGTTCCTCTGGGTATATTCCCAATAGGGGAACTGCTGGGTCAAATGGAAGGTTGATTTCTAGTTCTTTCAGAAATTACCACACTGTCTTCCAAAGAGGTTGTACTAGTCTACATTCCCATCAACAGTGTAGAAGCATTCCTTTTTCTCCACATCCTTGCCAACATCTGTTGTTGCTTGTTTTATTAATGATGGCCATTCTTACAGGGATTAGGTGGTATCTCAATGTAGTTTTGATTTGCATTTCTCTGATGATGAGTGAGGCTGAGCACTTTTTCATTTGTCTGTTGGCTGCCCATATATCTTCTTTTGAGAAGTGTCTATTCATGTCTTTTGCCCACTTTTTAAAGGGGCTGTTTATTTTTTTCCTTTCGGTGCATTTGAGTTCCTTGTAGATCCTAGATGTTAGGCCTTTGTCAGATATACAGTTGACAGATATTTTTTCCCATTCTATGGGCTGTCTCCCTGCTCTCTTGATGGTTCCTTTTGTTTTGCAGAAGCTCATTAATTTGGTGAGGTCCTACTTGTCTATCTGATTTCTGAAGGTATTGGCCTTTAGGGTTCTGAATAGGAATTGGTTCCCAATTCCAATTTCCACAAGGGTGTCTCCTGTGCTTTCTAAGATTCTTATAGTTTGAGGTTTTGCGTTTATGTCTTTGATCCATTTAGAGTTAATTTTTGTGTATGGTGATAAGTAGGGATCCTGTTTCAATCTTCTGCATGTGGTCAGCCAGTTTTCCCAGGAACATTTACTGAATAGGTTCTCCTCTCCCCAATGGTTGTAGTGGGAGGCTTTGTCAAAGATGAGTTGGTTGAGGAGTTGAGGCATTGCTTCCGGAATCTCTATCCTGTTCCATTGGTCTATGCGTCTGTTCTTGTACCAATACCAGGCTGTTTTGATTACTGTAGCCTTATAGTAAAGTTTGAAGACTGGAAGTGTGATACCTCTTGCTTTGTTTCTTTTGCTAAGGATTGTTTTGGTTGTTCATGGTCATTTATTTTTCCATATAAATTTCTGCATTGTCATTTCCAGGTCTGAGAAGAATAATGTTGGTAACTTAATGGGTATTGCGTTGAATCTGTAGATTGCCTTTGGTATGATGGACATCTTAAAAATGTTGATTCTTCCTTTCCATGAGCATGGGATATTTTCCCATCTGTTTGTGTCTTCTTGGAGTTCTTTGAGCAGTGTTTTGTAATTCTCATTGTAAAGGTCTTTCACTTCTCTGGTTAGGAAGATGCTGAGGTATTTCATGTTTTGGGTGGCTATTGTGAATGGGATTGTGCTTTTTATTTGGGTCTCTGCCTGCTTGTTGGTGGTGTAAAGGAATTCAACTGTCTTTTGCACATTTATTTTGTACCCTGACACTTTGTCAAAGTCCTTTATCAGTGCAAACATGTTTTTGACAGATTCTCTTGGATTTTCAAGGTATAGGTTCATATCATCAGCAAAGAGGGATAACTTAACTTCCTCTTTTCCTGTTTGGATACCCCTGATATCCTTCTCTTGTCTAAATGCTCAAGCTAGGACCTCCAACACAATGCTGGACAAGAGGGATGAGAGTGGGCGGCCTTGTCTTGTTCCAGTTTTCAGGGGAAATATTTCTAGTTTCTGTCCATTTAGCAATATGTTAGTGGGTTTGTTGTAGATGGTGCTTACTATTTTGAGTATATTCCTTCTATACCTAGGTGTTTGAGGGTTTTTATCAAGAAGGGATGTTGGATTTTACCAAGAGCTTTTTCTGCATCTAATGAGATAATCATGTGGTTCTTGTTTTTACATCTGTTGGTGTATTTAATGATATTTATGATCTTGTGGACGTTGAACCAGCCTTACATCCTGGGGATGAGCCTACTTGGTCATAGTGGATGATTTTTGAGATGTGTTTTTGGATCCAATTTGCTAGAATCTTGTTGAGGATTTTTGCATCTATGTTCGTAAGGGATATTGGCCTGTAGTTCTCTTTCTTTGTTGGATCTTTATTCTGTTTGGCTATCAGTATGATGTAAGATTTGTAAAATGATTTGGGGAGAATTCTATCTTTCTCAATTGCCTGGAATACTTTCAGTAGGATTGGTATCAGCTCCTCCTTGTACGTTTTGTAGAATTCTGCTGGAAAGTCATCAGGTCCAGGGTTTTGGGGTTTTTTTTGGTAGGTAGTTTTTGTATGACAGAGTCAATTTCCTGGGTTGTTATTGGTCTATTTAGTGTCTTAATGTCTTCTTATTTTAACCTGGAGAGGTTGTGTGATGTCAGAGAGTCCTCTATTTCATCTAGGTTATCAAGTTTGTGTACATAGTAGTCTCTGGTAATCCTTTGTATTTCTTCCCTTTGCCTTTTCTTTTTAGCCCCTTGGGTTGGATCTCTGGGGAATCATGACTATGAATGATATCATAATGGAAGTACAGCTAAATGAAAGAAAGGGATGCTGTGATAAATGTGACAACAGTAATTATGAAGGAATACAGTGAGATGGAGTCTAGGTTTTGGTTTATGCTGCTAGAAGATGAACCTAACCCTTTTGGGCCGCAAACTTCTTCTTGAGAACATATTTGTATCCCCTGTATCTAGCACATAGCTGACCTGAAACATAGCTGGTTCTCAATAATTATTGGTCGAATGAATTCATAAATAAATAAATGAAATATAGCCACTTCCCACTTTTTATTAAAGTAATTGAAGAAAATCCATCCACAAATAATATTGTCACGAGACGAATCTCATTTCCAGAAAAAGGAATAGTCTTTATTGGAGGTTTGTTCTAGACCAAGAGTTCCATGTCCAGTAAATTAGAGCTATAACCAAACTGTCCTAAACACATATATGCAATAGCTGTAAATCTCTCTAGTCACTTGAAACAATATTCTTGTGCCAAATTTCCATAAAACGGGCATTAACTATACTGGTCTTCTGGAATATGCAAATCTTTGATTTGGTATACATGCATCTATTCTGCACTATTAGTGTAACTGACATGCAAGCCCTAATATATAACTAACAAATAGAGAAACATCATATATTTGCCCTTTGAGAGGGCAGTCATGTTTGAAGGATGGACTTAGATAGCTGAAGTATCTTAAAAAGTCTTTTCAAGAAAGGGCCTATAAATTTTACATCCATGTCACATTTCCCAAGTTTTAATCACCATCATTTCTTACTGAATAATTGTACAATTTCCCTGACTAGCCTTGCACTTCACATCTGTTATCCTCTAACACGTGTCCATACAACAACTGCAGTGATCTTCAAAGAACACTAACATAATCTCACAGTCTGTTTAAACTGCCTTCCACTTCTGTTAACAAAGTTTCTGAAGTCTTCTCCTTGGCCTTTGAGGTCCAGCATAATGTGAGCCCTGGGTCTCCTTTCTCATCTAGCAAAACTCCTCTCTCCCTCCAGAATCTAAACCAACATGCCTTTCATATTTTCTATTCCTTAAAGACACATCTGCCTTTTCTTCCTTGCTCTCTTGCTTCCACCTGAAACTCTCCTTCCTTTTTACTTGCTAATTTCTATTCCTCTTCAGATTTGCAGTAATAGGAGGGTCTTTCTTGATCCTCAGGACAAGTCAGGTTGCCCAGTTACTCACCTACCTAGCACCCTGACCTTCATAGATGATGATATTTGTGGGACTGAATAATACATTTTATGTTTACTTGCTTTATTCTATCTTTCCTAAGTTACCAAAAGTCTTATGATCACATATTCATGTATTTCTAGCTCACCACCATGTGCTCAGCAACTAGAGCAGTACCTGTCCCAAAATATGTGCTAACAAATGTGTGTTACTAAGATTTGACCAACAAAAAGAAAGACTTAGCCTAATGCAAGTTGTATCTGCATTGGCACAGCATGTCACCTGGAAAACCTTAAGGAATAAAAATCATTGCACCCCTGTCAGATGTGAGTCAGTATGGCTTCTGAGCTAATTGCAGTGGTTCATGAAAGACTTATTCTAAGATTCTCAAGCTTAGCTCCAAAGTAAGCACTTTTGCCAACAAGCCCTTAAAAGAGGAGGAAAGACCTAAATATTGGGTAAGTGGATTTAAAAGAAAAGGAGTTTGTACTATTCATCCGTTCTCACTTTCCACCACTTCTTCCCGGGTCCCCGGATTAAAGACTTTTAAGTGGGACTTTCTTTGTCTTGGAATGGATGTGGTTCACAGTAGATAAAGTAGAAATGATTTCTTCAGGACCATAGCTTAGATTCTTACATCATCACATTTGCCTTCCATGAAGAGTTAGAGAAGAAAGCCCAAGTCTGTTTTGGGATGTTTTTTCAAGTGAAAGACAATTTAAGCTTCATAAATAAGGGACTGTTAGTCTTAATCATCAATGTTCCTCTAGCATTTAGCGTAGTGCCTTAAATGTAATATAAACCAAAAATTATTATTGATAGAATGAAAGAAAATAACAATAACTTTAGTAGCTTCAGTGCCTCAACACTGCTAAGCACTCACAACTTTAAAGCAAAATGTCTTGTCTATATGCACACACTTCTGCCTGAAGGAGCTGACCCAACTTCTTCCTGTCCCCAAAGCCAAAGAGAGGTGGGGGAATTTATCTCTCTGACTTGGTTTCTCCTGATGTCCATTAGGGAAAATGAATCTGACTTTATTTTTACCATTTTTAGGAAGGAAAATAAGATTTAGAAATCAAAACATTCTTTTCTCTAGCTTGCGTTGAACCAAGTTGTCTTTGATCCATAATATGTTCTGAACAAAAAACAATGCTTATTGTCTAAATGTTGATTATGTCAACATGTTAACAATTCTATTTCTGTCTTTATTTCTGAAGGGAGAAAAAGATTTGCAAAGGACAAGTTCCATCCACAGGGTGACACCTGCTTAATCTCCTTCATCTCAATCCCTGAGTTGAAATCTTCACGAAATATCACTTAAAGTGATAAATGAGTTGACATTGACTTTAGGAGTTTGTATAACTCTTTCTTAAAATAATTAGATCCTTGTCTCTGCAATTAAAGATAAAGATGAACGCAAAAAGATGTTTACAGGGGATAGCAACTGAAACCATCTACTCCATTTTCTAGGGAACGTTTTTACGCTGTTGGTGGAAATGCAAACTAGTTCAACCTCTATAGACAACAGTGTGACGATTCCTAAAAGAACCAGAAATTGACTTTCCATATGACCCAGCAATCCTCCTTCTGGGAATATACCTGGAAAACTTCAAATCACTCTACAAAAAAGATACCTGCACGTGCATGTTTATTGCAGCACTATTTACAATAGCAAAAACATAGAACCAATCATGCTGCCCATCAAAACTGGACTGGATAAAAAATGTGGTACATATACACAATGGAATATTATGCAGTCATACAGAAGGACAAAATTATGGACTTTGCAGCAAATTGGATGAATTTGGAGTCTATTAAACTCAGTGATTTATCACAGAAACAAAGAACTGAGTTCCATATGCTCTCACTCACAAGTAGCCCCTGAACATTTACCATACTACAATAAGAAAGGGATTGGCGGTAGCTGGAAACTGCCAGGGGTGGGATGGGAATGGGGGACATATAACATCAATAAGGGTATCTGATCTCAAACCAGGCAAAGTGGGGACCAAAGGGAGGCCCAAATTTACCTGTGCTATGACCACTTGTATAACTAATCCTAAATTGTACCCCACATCTTTGAAATAAAAAAAAAATTAAAAAGAATAAAAACATCTACTCCCTTTTCTGTAACCCAAACCAGAAAAACTAAATTCAACAGAGCAAGTTAATCATTTGTTCTTAGGTCATGATCTTCAGCAAAAACCTTCAAACTGCCAGAAAAGACTGTAACTGTCATTCAAGAATCAGCCACCTCACAAAGTGGGGACAGAGGACCACTTGACCAGTATCAGAAGGGTGAGTGGAAACAGAACAATTCTGTAAATTTCAGAAGCCTCTAAACATAGACGTAACAACATCTTTGCTGTCCCTGTGAGTGAATCATCGGCCTGCTTCGGGAAGAAGTATGCTGTGAACACACAGCAAAGTCAGACAGCAGCAGCGTGAGGCTGCCTTCAGCACAAGGGAAGTGGGGGAGGGGAGCCACAAGAGGGAGAGCCTTTTGGTTATGGCCCTTACCGCCGGGGCTGCATTTGCTCTAGTCGCATATGTTAAAGAGTTGATTCCTTCACTTCCTATATGCAAAACTTAGAAAACAAATAAAATCATAAACTGAGTGCGATAAGGTCGTAAGTCTTGTTCACAAACACCTTATCAGGTCTACTTTGCGGGCCTGTTGCTGACAATTCAGCCACAAGCACTCATAGAAGTGGACGCTGCCCAACATTCAGTCAGTTGTTTCCTCAACATATGAGCAAATACACATTTCAGGTGAATAATTTCTTTTCTTACTGTGTTGGTTCCTGTACTTCTGGCTGCAGGTAATGGCAATCTGACCAAAAGTGACTCATAAAAAAGGGGGTTTAAGTCCTCAGGTAACAGGAAATCCAGAGGCAGTAATTTCAAAGTGGCTCCACCTTGATATTCAGTGGTTTAACCATGTCACTGTCGTGGTCAAGAGGCATTTTCTAGAAAAAGAGGTTTGGGTTCAAAAGCCAGCCTTGCCACTTAATCTTTTTGTCTCAGTTTTCCCCTTTTATACAGGGTTATGATGATAGGTTAGCATTATTATCAGGATTAATTGAGGAAATTTTTTAAAAAATCATTTGGAAAAGTTCTGGGTGTATGATAAGTGCTCAGCAAATGGTAGCTAATATTGTTACCAATGCATGTTGGCACCCCATCTTTCTACCTTGGCTTCCCCATCTCTGATGTTTTACCAGTGAGAAATTTTTCTTTCTACTCTGATATTCTTCCAGTGTGGTATTCGTATGTGATCACTTGGATGAATACAGCAGACCCCAACGTGTGTATACGTGACATACTCCACAAAGAAGAAAAATCCCCTCCTTTAAGCAAGGAAAAAATTTTCCAGAAGTTTCTTAGCTTCTTAAACTATCTGACATAAAGAATTAGTTTATTTTTAATACATCATCAACCAATGTTTTTATAAAATATAGAAAAACTCAATTAGCAGATTAATGAAATTCAAAACTTATGCAAATGCAAGTCCCAATTATTTATTATTAGATTCAAAAAGCACAAAATTAGTCCATCAAATTACTATGAAAGTTTCCAGATGCAAAAAATAGTGCCATCCACAAAGCAACCCCATATTTCGTGTAATTCTATTTAAGACTTGTTAATTCTATTTAAGCTAAGTCACTCAACTGGACTAAACCAAGAAGAGGAAGAAAACCACCATGACTGGTTTAACAAACCACCTGTTCTATTGGTTCAATTTTATCAAACATATAGGAAAACACCTAGCCAGTCAGCCTGTGGTATGTCCAAAGTGAAGGCACAAGTGATGAGAAAGTATTTTCTATAAGGTTCAAGCTGAGCCTTGGCTAACGTTGTATACTAATTTGACCTGGTTATATGGGATTGGAGCTGAGGGGAAAGAAAATTGTTCAGGGTACACAGAGATGTTTCAAAGTAAAACTAAATAGTCATTCCTCCAAATATTCATTTCTAGAGAAAGAGAGAGGAAAACAATAACAACGTTTGAGGTCATCTACCCACAATTAATTTGAGCTTTAGACTGAGCAGAGTAATGACCTTCCAAAGATGTCTACATTCTAATTCCTGAACCAGTGACTATGTTACCTTGAGAAAAGGAACTTTGAAGAAGTGATTAAGGTTATGGTCCTTGAAATTGGGAGTGTATCCTGGATTATACAGATGGGTCTTAAATATGGAAGCGAAAGTCAGAAGAGAGAGTCAGAGAAATGCAATGATAGAAGAAGAGATAAGAGAGAAGTCAGCATGTGAAGATTTGATGCCCTGTGCTGATTCTGAAATGCAGGGGCTCTGTGTAAGCACTAGGAAGAGACTCTAAGAGGTACAGGTGTTTGTCGGCTGACAGCATAAAACACAATCCTCAGTCATACAATTGCAAGGAACTGAATATTTTGTCAACACCTAAATCAGCAAGAAAATTAACTCTTCCCTAGAGCTAACAGAAAGGAACACAACAAAAATCATAGAAGTAAGATGTAAAAAATGTTTGACAAACCCTGTAATAGTAAGTAAAGACATGTAAACATATTTGCAAGGCTAAATACTGAGCGCTAAGTATGCACTAGGCAAATGGGAGTATAGAGACGGAAGTGGTCAACTTTGGCTCAGGAGGGAAACATCAGGAGATGCTAGAGTTTCGACAACACACATGGATGAGAGTTTCAGGAAGCGAGGAAGAGGAAGAGGGGGGCATTCCAGGCAGAAAGAACAGGGTGTTCAAAGGCACAGAGGTGTGTGTTGCACAGCACTGTGTTCAGGAAACTGTTATGAACCAAATGCTTCTCACAAGAAGAGTTCAACTATGTACATACAGTAACCACACTCACTGGAGAAATCACATGTGCATGTGTGTGCCATTTAAAATAAAAAACTTTTCGAAACCCCATAAGAGCAAATGACTATGTTTTTGTTTTATGGGTTGGTGAGCAATATTTCACACAAAGTATCCATTACTTCTGCTTACTTAAGACTGATTTTTTTTTTACCTCAAGGTTCTGCTTTAACTTTGTTCTTGTGCTAAACCTATTTCAAATAAAATGTGCTTATAAACTGGCCTACAAAAATAAGAACTATATTTGGTTGCTGAACAGCACTGCAGAAGGAAAATTCAGCAGAGACCCTCACAATCATTCACAGTGTCCATCCACAAACACACAGTTTCTATCTTATGAAAGTAGGGAAGTGAGAAGCCAGTCCCTGGTGTATCCTCAAATGCCATCCTCCACTGCTTAATAAATCACACACCATCCAGATAAAATTCTTCCATTACTATTTGTTAAAGGACATCTTGCTAGTTTTAAATAGAAGGCCAAATTCTTGGTAATTAAGAGCAGTCCCTATATGTATTGTTCCACTGAAGAATAATAAAATCAAATATTTTCTGAATCCATGGTTTGGGCAAAAAAACATTTAAAAAATTTTATTGACCAGGTGTGGTGGCTCACGCCTGTAACTCTCACACTTTGGGATGCCAAGGTGGGAGGATTATTTTGAGTCTAGGAGTTTGAAACCCAACTGAGCAATACAGCAAGACCCCAACTCTACAAAAATCAAAAATTTTGTTGATAAATGACAGAAGAGAAAGAAAGGAAAACAAGCAAACAACAACAACAACAACAAAACAGAATGAACCTTGCATATTTGAACTTCAAAACAAGAGAAAAGTTCATTTCCTCCAGAGAAGATGCCCAGTCTGCCTAGTTTCTGTTGGTTGAGGTAAAGTTTATAAGAAGAAGACTCTACACTCTGGCCTTGATTTAACAGAGAAGCCCAGTAGTTCCAAACTCCAGTTCTGACCACAGACACCCCTGACAAACAACTTTATTCACTGGATCTCGGTGTTCTTATCTTTTAAAATGGGCATAATATGCCCTTGCATGCAGTGGACATAGTACATGCCTGGTACAAAGCATCAGCCCAGTACATGCTGGCTATTGTTATGAGTGTCTTTTATGGTTGACTCTGTAGAAGCAGAACTGCTCACTTCACTAAGGCTTTGTGCAATTACAGGAAGAATAAGAAGCTTTCTGATTGGGCTTTGGCCTCACTGAAGTGACGCAAAAATGCAAGCAAATAAAAACATCCTTGAAGCCAGTTCTCTAGGTACAAAGGGGAAGAATTTACCACCTTAGTCCTGGGAAGTCCTAAAAGGTGAGGCTCTGGAGTATAAGAAACATCAGTGCTTTCCCCTTGAAATTACTCTTCCAAATTACTATATCCCACTGGAGATTGAGTCTTTGTTGTTATTGTTGTTGCTGTGGTTGTGTCTTTGTTGTAGTTTCTGCAAATCTCTGTGCTTTACTATAAAAAAAAAATTGGGTCACTGGACTCAAGCCTGGGCAACCAGTTGAGACCCTGTCTCAAAAAAAAGGGGGCCAATTAGACAAATTAAGTAGGGCTATGTTATTATACTATATTCAATACATTTTGCTAAAGATCCACTATGTACCAACCCTCTCTAAGAATCACAGGAGACTGAGGTACACTAAGCTGCCCTGCTCTCAAGTTTTCAGCCTAGCGCCAAGTATAGTATGATAAGCTCTGTCACTCAAAGACTGCAGATGAAAAAACAATTCACATTTTCTGATGGAGGAGGCAGCAACGGAGCCAAGCCTTAGACGATAAATAGAATCTCAATAGGTCGAGAAGGAAGAAAAGACATTCCAAGGATAGAACAGCAGAGACAAAAGCTCGGAGATAATTGTATAGGAAAGAGGGGAACAGAACTACCCTGTGAATTATCCAGAGTTAATTCTTTAAAAAGCAGTTGGTTTCAAAGTTTTAAAGGATCTTAAAAATAGATGATAGGGGCTAGGGAGACAACTGCTGATATATCTAAATAGAAATCACATGTTAAATTATGTGTTCCCCAGTCTGCACTCCCCTGACACAAACTGTGACCCCTGTTTGAGTTGTCTGTTTGTCTTAGTCCCAGAGGTTATAGTCTCAAGAGCAGGGACTGTGTCTGGCTCTTTTCCATCTGGGCACAGGCAGATCATTTCAACAGAGCTGTGAGGCCTGGCAAAATGAAAGCAGCCTCACCTTTACTTCTTCAGATTCATTTAGGTTAAATATTGGTCTGCTTCAGCATTGACTCCAAACAGCTCTAATCTCCGTCACCAGCCTCTTTCTCTCCAAGTTGTTTTTTTTCCCTTCTTTTTTATTCTAAAGATGTGGGGTACAATTCAGGGTTGGGTATACAAACCCAGATTATGCAGGTACCCTTGTTGATGAGGTATGCGCCTCCCCTAGCAGTTTCCCTCAACTGCCAATCCCACCCCACCTTCCCTGACAGTTTCCCCTTACTGTCAAATGCTTTCTTACAGTGTTATAATTGTTCAAGGTCTGCTTATGACTACAAGGAATAACAGGTATCTCTATCTCACATTCTTGTTCTCTCCAAGATGATCAAATATCACTACACTTGTTTGGTACTTCAGTACCCTTACACGTATCTGTCACCACCCTGTTAACCCCCTAGAAAACAAAGCATGAAACAGTTGTTCCTATGCATAAATACATAAGGGAATATTATTTTAGAGAACAAGAATGTGGCACTAAGAGGGTCAACACAGGAAATGAGGGTTAACTAAGGTGGGTCTCCAGTGTGGATAACTGAAGCAGAATTTTGCTAAGATCCTCTGAGAAGTCATTTAGAATAAATTATCATATCATTCTAGCCAAAGAACAAAAAAAGTATTTATCCACTGTCTCCAGTCTCCCGTTGGTCAAGGGCTACCCAATGGGGCTGTCAATTCCCTCACACTTCCAGGTTGTATATAGGTGTTCAGGATGGCTCTTGATAATGTCAAAGAAGAACTGGAAGAAAGACAAAAAGATATACAAAGTGCAGACAAGGCAAAGTGCTAGCTGTTTACCAGCAAGAGGCTAGTTGCTGTAGGTAGGTTGAAAGAATGTGACTGGGCTCGGTGGCTCAGTCTGTTATTCCAGCACTTTGGGAGGCTGAAGCGAGTGGATTGCCTGAGTCCATGGGTATGAGACTAGCCTGAGCTACTTGGTGAGACCTCGCCTCTACAATACGTCAAAAATTAGCCAGGCATGGTAGCACGCGCCTGTAGTTCTGGCTACTTGAAAGACTGAAGTGGAAGGATTGCTGAAGCCCAGGGGATCAATGCTGGGGTGGCCATGAGCATGCTACTGCACTCCAGCCTGGGCGATGGAGTAAGACTCCAACTCGAGAAAAAAAAAGAAAGAATGTGAGATAGAGATACCTGGTATAGTGTCCAGTATACCTGCTAAATATTCTCCTCACCCCCAAGATAAAGTTTAAACTGGCAAATCTTGGCATGTTAGACTCCTCCTTAGGGAGACTTCATCTAGCCCAGTGGCTTCTACTCCTGTGTTGCCTCACCACAACTGGCCAAAAGAAATTTCCTCAGAGACATGATTGTGCTTTGGTAAAAAGCTACTCTTATTGTTTTGAGTGTTCTTCTCTTCTTCAACCTGAAAATCTCCTAGCCAGACTTTGATTTATTTCAAATGGTACTTCCACTGTGAAGCTTCCCCTGATGCTGACATAAATACAAAGTCACACTTTCTGTACTCTATCACCAATTTGGATGTTGCTAATAATCAGAAGTAGAAATTTAGTTTTATTCACATTTTCGTTCCCAACTTTAATAGCACTACAGACACACTAAATGTTCAATAAATGCTCTCTAGTTCTCTAACACCAACTGGGTGTCAAACAATTCAATTCAATTCTTACATTATCTATCTGGAGTAAGCATCTCCTCTCACAGGTTAAAGGACAGTCTCGCAAGACTGCTCGTTCTTTAGACACCAGGCTTAAATCTCAGGCAAAATACTTTTGACTGTACAGCAATAAACCCCCCTCTCAGGATTAATTTGTTATAACGGTTCACAAAACTAAGAAAAACACTTTATGTGTACCAATTTATTATAAAGAATACAACCCAGAAGCAGTCTAATAGAAGAGATACATAGAGCAGTGTACAGAGGACAGGAAGGAGTTTCCATGTCATCTCTGGGCACAGCACGCTCTCAGCACTTTGATATGTTTACCAATCCAGAAGCCCTCTCAACCTTGTCTTTTAGGAGTTTTTAAGGAGGTTTTATTACATAGACATATAGACATGATTAATTAAATCATTGGTCACTGGTGACTGAGCTCAATCTGCAGCCCCTCACCTAGTAAGTCAGGGGATAGGGCTGAATATTCAATTCTCTAATCAAGGCTTCATCTTTCTGAAGACCAGCTACTAGCTGGAAGCTATCTAAGGACTGTCCAAGAGTCACCTAATTAGCATAAACTCAGGTATGGTTGAAAGGAAATTGTTATGAATAACAAAATTTGCTTCTACCGTCCAAGGAATTCCAATGGTTTTAAGGGTTCTGTGCAAGAAACTAGGAATAAAGACCAAATATGGATGTTTTTTCTATTGTACCATAAATAATTATCAAGTAACTGAACAAAAGCAGGAGGAAATAAATAAGGAAATGTTGGGGGGAAGGAAGGAAGGACTTCTGCTACTAATGCCAAATTAGTTGGGCTATAGTAGGTCTACCAGACTAAAATATTTGACAAGCACTGGCTTAGAAACTCCACCCCAAAATACCTTTTCATCAACTGAGTGAGCATCCTGGCTCCTAAATAAACTCATGCAAAACAGACCCAATTGATTGTTTTAGCCCAACCATGGCTACCCCTGTGCTCAGAGTTGGCAGGGCAAGAAGAAGTTCACAGTAGGTTTGGCTAGCAGCTGGGCAGCTAGAGCAGTTCAGGACTGGATCAGCATGGCTGCCTCAGCTCTGTTTTGGCTCTGAAATGCAAATGAGCCCCATGTGGGGATTTTGTCAGTAAGTCTGGGGGTAATCTAGCTCATCACAAGGGGTACCAATCGGTCTCCTTTCATCAAGTATCTTAATCTGGATATGAAAGCAATGATAGTTTAGAAGAATGAGCTGTTTCCTCTGTTGCTATGAACCTGATCCTGAACAGCTGCAAAAATGTCAGGAAAATAAGCAAAATTTTGCATACTTGTGTGGGCAACAAGTTCCAACTTCTTAACAAATTAATGCCGGAACCACCTTTACTCCACCACTCATCATTTCCAGAGTAGGGGCAATTATACAGTTTGCACTTCTATATGTGGCAGCAATTAGACATCATCTGGAAGCCAGTATGAATAGCACTGCAGAATCATAACGTAGATAAACCTGGTGCAAATTTATAATGTCACTGTTCCTCCAGGGAGCTATAGGTCTTGCAAAAATCCAGGAGGGGGAAGGAATTCTTCTAATCACACAGCAATTGTCCAGCCAAGTTATTCTTGAGCGACTTTTGTGCCAAGACACCTCTGATGGAAAATGTCCGCATTTTCAACTCAGACCATGGACAGCAACATAGGCAAGACAGAGCAGGAGTTACGTACAATTCGTAACGTGTTTACATTCTTTCTTTTTCACTCCTGGAAGTGACTCAGAATACATAAGAATGAAAAAAGTGTGGCTACAGGGAATAACTCAAGTCTGATTTCATTTACACAAGAACAAGTCATTTACAAACTCTGGTACTTTATTATTAACAGACTTTTTCAACAATTTTCACAGCTGTTCACAGTAGTACCTCATTATCAAGACACAAAATTGAGCACTGCTAGTCTAGAAATGCCAGTCAGTTATCATGCAGGGCCTCTCTGGTCTCTAAAATCTAGAAAGAATAATTCCTATACCATGGCCTGAGGAAAGACCAAATCCCGCCTCACATTTCTGCAAGAGCTTCCATCTTATGGTCACCTAAGTCTCCAATTTCCTGTCTCCTCTCTCCTCTATCTTAAGACTATTCCTCTAGCCTCACTCATTCACAAACACACACACACACACACACACACAGAGAGAGAGAGAGAGAGAGAGAGAACATTTGTGTGTGTAGCATATTAGCAGAATAAATGTTTAAGAGAAAAATTTTAGAATCAGACTGCACGGGCTTGAAGATTATTTCTGCATTGTAACTTTGGGCAGGTAATATCTTTCCAAACTTCAATTTCCTCAAACTTAAAATAGTGATAATAGTAATACAGTTATTATGGTTGCTGAAGGACTGATCGAGGTAATAGACTTTTGTTCACTTTGTTGAATATTTCTTTTGCTGTGTAGGGGCTTTTTAGTTTAATTAAGTCCAATTTGTCTGTTTTTGTTTTTGTTGCATTTGCTGTGGAGGTCTTCATCATAAATTCTTCGCCTAGGCCAATGTCCAGAAAAGTTTCTCCTAGTTGTTTTTTTTTCCCCCCTTGGGATTTTTATAGTTTCAGGTCTTATGTTTAAATCTTTAGCCCATCTAATTAATTTAGGAACTCAAACAATTCGACACAAAAACAAAACATCAAAAAATGGTCTATAGACATGAGTGGACAGTTTTCAAACAAGACACACAAGTGCCAACAAACACATTTTTAAAAAGTCCAACCTCACTAATCATCAGAGAAATGCAAACTGAAATCACAATGAGATATTATCTTATATTAGTCAGAATGGCTATTATTAAAAAGTCAAAATACAATAGATGTTGGCACAGTTGTGGAGAAAAAGAAAAAGGAATCTTCATACACTGTGGGATTGTAAACTAGCTCAATTTCTATGATAAATATATTGGAAATTTTTCAAAGAACTAAATATCAAACTACCATTCGACCCAGAAATCCAACTACTAGATAATTCCCCAAAGAAAAAGAAATCATTATATTAAAAAGACACCTGTTCTCACTTGTTCATTGCAGCAATATTCACAATAGCAAAGTCTGAAACCAACCTATATGCCCATCAATAATTGGTTGGATAAAAAATTATATATAGCTCGGTCTCTCTTTCTCTCTCTCTTTCTCTCTCTCCCACTCTGAAACTCTCTCCCCGCCTCTCTCCCACTTCCTCTCTCTGTCTCTCCACAGACCCTTTCCCTTTTCCCTTGTAACCGCCGCTTTAATAAATCTCTTGGCCTTAAAAAAAAAAAAAAAAATATATATATATATATGAACACATACTGAACACATATACATAAATACATATATATGTGCCATGAGATACTATAACCTTAACAAATAATGAAATCCTATTATTCGCAGCAACATGGGTGGAGTTGGAGACCATCATCCTAAGTGAACTAACTCAGAGAAAGAAAACCAAACACTGCATAGTCTCACTTATAAGTGGCAGGTAACTGGTCATAATGATGAAAATAATAGACATTGAAGACACTCAGAAGGATGAAGCAAGAAGGGGTTAGGGTTCAGAAGTTACATATGAGGTGCCATGTTCACTACTCGGGGAATGAGCCACGTGAAGCCCAGCCCCCCACCAGCACACAATAGGCCTATGTTACAAATATACACTTGTACCTCCTCAGTCTCAATTGTTTTTTTTAAAAAAAGAGCTCAGTAAACAATAGCTTTCACATTATCGTCATTATAACTAAAAATTTGAGAAGACAAAGATCTTCTCTGATTGTTAAACTTTCTTGGTATTAAGCACACACTCAACATGTGCTCAGTCATTCCTCCTCTCTACTCCTCCTTCTTCTCCCTTTTCTCCTCTTCCTCTCCTCTCTCTTTGCTCATTTGTATTTTGAAGGCTTTCCACTTGCTAACCTGCATCCTCAAGGTCTTATGTTCTTTCTTCAGCAACTTAACAAAGTATTTGGCTTGACAAAGGTAATCGTTTTTTAGCTGCTATAATAATTTTTTTCACCACACTACAGAGGTTACGACCTCAAAAGATGCTGGCTCTATGTAACTTCCAGCTACTGTGCACAAATCCACTATGGTTGTTAAGAAAGCGGGATTTTATATTTGGTTGTGGTTTACTATTAGCAGTAATGTTAACTGCAGGAGTGGAGAGGACAGTGTGATGCATAATATACCACCCATTCATTGCAGAACTGTGACACAATCACCACTTCATCCTGGGTTTTTCATTCTCTCGTGTCTGTCGGCTGTTTTGCCCAGAACATAACATTCATTCTATTCTCTGAAAGAAATAAGAAACTGACTATCCTGATGTCCTCTAGTTTTCCTGACATGCCTGGACAGAGGCTGTGGTCATTACAAGAAGCCCATCTACAGACAAAGGCACACTCTGCCCACGAGAGCCCTCTGCCAACTCCTATAGTCATTGTTCATGGATGGGACCTCAACAGCAGGATATCCTGGTGTTTTCCTTGATATGGTCTCAACTCTGATCGACCTTTTAGGTAGCTATCCTTTTTCTGTCCATTGTGTGTTGACTTTGCTCTGCAGATAGAGCTAGATCTCATCTCTTAGTTAATTGCCAGTGACTATATGATCTGCCAAGTGAGGGACAAATGTGAAGTTTGGAGATTCAGAAATCCAGTTTTAGAATCAAAACTTGTGCAGAGGAATCAGAATTTAGGAAGAGGTTAAGGAGGTACTTTACCCTAAGACACCGGGCAACTCAGCATGAAAAAACCTTGTGCCATCTCAGTTTCATAGTTTGCCTTCTTCCTCCATATTCCATCAGTTTTCAAGTGCCATCCAGTCTTCACGTTTTTTGGGCCCTTTCTTCTCTTCTCTTCTGACTGTTCTTCATCCCATTTTGGTACTTCAGCAGATCTATTTTTTGTGTTCATTCAGTCCTTCTCAACCTCACTGGTCTTTGGGGTTACAGCTTGACAGCGCCTAGCCTTCTTCTTAGAGGTTTCCCTGTTAATACTAAGGCATAAGCTACCTCTGTGTCTGTGCACCCAAAAGTTGGAAGTGTGTGGAGTTACTACTCATGGCGACAAATTTTGACCAAGGGGAAAGGGTCTAGAAGATAAATTATTTTTCCATTCTGCCTTCAGAAACACTGCCCCAAAAGTCATCATTTACATAGGCTCCTGGAAGATGATACTGTGATACAAACTGAAGAGTGTGCTTGATGACAAGGTGGTGGCATCTCAGTAGTGCATTTACTTATTGACCCTTCTTCTTTCACTATCTCACCCTTCTTTTGCTCCACTCTTGCCCCTCAAGCTCTGATTTCCGGAAAACTCAGGCTAAGGAAAGTGTGCATACATTGCCTCACAGCTGGATGATTGCAGAAATATCTCAATTAGTTTTCCAGACTCTAGTATCTTTCCCCTGCTCGCTTTTCTCTAATAAATTTTCTCAGGCATTGTTCTAGGCATTAGAGCAAGATAAAGAGCAAATCAGATAAAGTCACAACTCTTATGTAGCACACAATTTTAGTGGGGGAAATAACGAATATGCAAGAAAATAATTTACAGCTGTAATAAACAATAGAGAAAAAAAATCCAAAGGGAAAATGAAGCAGGGGCCGCTTTATTTAAACTAGTCAAAAGAGGTCTTTCTGAGCAAAAGATAAATCACAGATAATAAAAAGAAATCAGAGCCAGGCTCGGTGGCTCAGCCTGTAATCCCACGCCTTTGGGAGGCTGAGGTGAGAGGATGGCCTGAGCCCGCGAGTTCGAAACCCGCCTGGGCAGCGAGATCTCATCTCTACAATAAGTCAAAAAATCAGCCGAGTGTGGTAGTGCATGCCTGTAGTTCCGGCTACTTGGAAGGATGAGGCAGAAGGATCGCTGGAGCCCAGCAGGTCGAGGCTGCGGTGGCCGGGAGCGGCCACTGCACTCCAGTCTGGGCGACAGGGTGAGACTCCAACTCAAAAAAACCACCAACAAAACAAAACAAAACAAAAAAAGAAATCAGCCACACAACGGTAAAACTGAATGCAAAAGCTGCAAGAAGGAAACAGACTCAGTCAGTTCAGGAGTAGGATGCAAGCACAGGAGGCGCAGCTGGGTACTCGGGCAGAGGCCAGAGCATGCAGAAGACCAAGTAGGAAATCTGGGTGCTCGTCCGAGAGCAGTCCTAAGCCCAGCATGCTACCAAAGAATCTTCCCAGTGGCAACTCCACGTCCTCTGAATTCCCCCCCCCCAGCCCAAGTGCAAAGTTCACCATCATGAGAGTGAGGCGAGGCCAGAGTTTCTCTCAGTGGTGACAAATTTTGAACCGAGGTTAGTCCAGATCCATTTTAGGCTCTGAGATTTAGCTCCCCGACTCAGTGTTGCAAGACTAGAGAGCTTTGATGTGTTATTATCTTTTCTCCTCTTTTACTGTCCCATCAGAATTTGATTTTAAAAATTCCTGCAGCTATATAATGGCCCCAAAACTGATTGTAACAAGCAGAAATATTCATGCCCAACGGCACCTGCCTAGTTCTCCATTGTATCCATTTAAACATGAATTAACATGATGGAAACATGCAGGCAGACAGGCAGATGGGAGAACATGGGGAAAGGGTTTCGGCAGAGGACACTCATCTGGGCTTCCAAACCAACTCTTTTACTGGCTAGGAGGTCTCAGCCTCCCTAGCCTGGACAGTAAATGCTATCAGAAATTCTGAAGCCATTGTGTCCTTTCTGGCAAAGCAGCTACGCTGGAATAATAATTTTGCATTCCATTTACACTGTATCCAGCCATGTGCTCCACATGTATTTTCTCACATGAGCCTTAGGACAGCCCCATAGGATAGGCACTTTTATGCCTGTGGTATAGATCAAAACACTAAGGTTCTTTACCCGATTCCGTGAATTCTGGCACCTGGCTGCTTGCTGAGGCTGTCTCCTGTGCTTCGGCCATGAGTCTGTTCTCTGTTTCTTAGGCACTCAAAGCTTATTTCTGCCTCGAGACCTTTTCACTTGTCTTTCTTTCCACCTGGACTTATTCACAAGACTAGCTTCTCTTCATTCAGGTTTCAGTCCAAATTCTTCTCCTCAGAAAGAATCTTCCCGGTACCCTGAATAAAAAGCATATCCCACCTACTCCTGGGTACTCTCTCTCCCATTTTCCCAATTTATTTTATAAGTAGCCCTTATCACTATTGCTAGGTCACACTCCCAGTGGGGCCTCCAGAATGTTAAGTTAGGCCTGCTGAGGGTGTGGGTTTCTGTGTGTGATCCAGTGCCAAGAGAAAGACGCAAAGAATTGCATAGAAGTTAGGTTATAAAATATAGTTTATTTTAAAAGTAAAGAAGCAAGAGAGAGAGAGAGGGAGAGGGACAGGAGATTCACCTCCCCAAGTCAGGGGAGAGGGCCAAAGCCAGGAAAAACGTCCTTGCCATAGCTCAAAGAGCACATGACCGCTCCATGGCTTAGTGAGCCAATGGCGGCTAGCTGCTTGTGGTTGAGTCCTCTTAATACTTCCCTTTAATGCGGGAAGGTCATTAAGGTGATCGGGTGGTGGTCTGCTCCACATCTTCACAAAGGGGCGGGCAAATGCAGGTACTCACGACAGGTGATGAATGGCAGGCAGAGGGGTGGGCTAGTCACAGGGTTGCTGCCATGGCGGTGGGGTCTGTCTACGTCAGGGTCACGAAGGGCTGAGGAGGTTAATTTGGGTCTTAGGGGTAAAGGCAAATAATTGGAAGAGAAAAGCTAATTCGTACAAAACCAGCTGGGAGGAAAGTTGTGAAACAGCTGTCAATAGCTACCTCTGAGAAACCAGTTTTGTCCTTGACTAGTAACGAGTGGATAAATTAAGTGAACTGCTAGAAAAACATGACATTTAGGCAATGTTAAAATGACTGTTCATTGGGTACATTAAATCCATGTTATGTCCTTTCAGCTATAGGCTAGTGATTCTGGTTTTTGTTTTAATTTAAGGCAAGTATTTTTTTAAACTTACCTTGACTGACTCTAGCCCTAATAGAATACAAGTTCCACCAGATCCAGCACCAGACTTTCCTCCTCACCAGCATATTCCTAGCATCTTGCATAGTGTCTGGCCAACACTGATACACACTCCTTATTTATTACTCAGTGAACGAATAAGTGAATAAACTAGTGAGACAGTATTTGTCCGGCTCAGCACAGCTGCCAGTACATTAAGTCTCAAAGCTATGTAGAACATAGTTTTGTGAGAAAAGTTGACATCAACTTTTTTCAGCTGTGATTCTGCATCTCAATAGCCTATCTATCCATCCATCCATTCACTCATTCATTTATTTGGTAAATGTTTATTGACACCCCACTGGGTATCTAGCACTATGCTAGGCATAGTGGGTACCATGTGAAAAAAAAATTGTGAAATAAAAAGCATCTGCCTTCTGATAAAGCTGCCTGTAAGCTTGTTTATCAACTAGCCTACTGGCAGTGATATTGTTATATAGATAGAGAGAGGGGGTTATGTTTTTATATACTGGGGCTGAGGAAAATCTGTCTAGAAAGAAAATGAAGGCCATGTGAACATCTGGAGGAAGAGAATTCTAGGAAGATGGACCAAACAGAGCTTTTCCTGGAGGCAAGAATTTCTTGGTGTGTCCAATAATTTTTAAAATGACGATGTGGTGGAACTGACTGAGGAAGAGAGAGGAATTAAGAGCTGACGTCATAGAAGCTGGCAGGAGCCCTGCCATGGAGGCAGAGGCCTCATGAGGACACAGAGTTGCAAAGTGTGATGACAGGCTGGGCATTCGTGATCCAATTTACATCTTAGAAGTATTACTCTGACTTTTACAAGGGAAGGAGATGGATGAAGAGCCAAAAAGAAGCTGGGAGTCTCATCTCTTGAACAGGCTGGCCCTAGAACCTGCTCAGACTGAAGTCTCTGAAATGCCAAGACAGAGAGTCCCGGGTGGGACACCACCACTGTGATGGATCTGCTTTCTTAGGATGACAAGCAAGCCACAGAGCAAGTGCTTGTGCAAGAGGAAACATACTGTTGGGACGTGTTTTGTTATGTACATACATTTGGAAGGTTTGTGATGAAGTTATGCAGGAGTTAGGGATGTGACAAAAATCTAAATCTAGGAGGGAAAGGCATCCAGAGCAAGTGCTCAGACAGATTGGAGATGCACACTTAGGGTCATTTCAATAGAAATGCAAGGGTTTTCAGATTTACACCAATTCTTTCTCCAAGCAAAGTGTCATCAGGACTCCAGTCACAGGTGTACACTGCCGTCTCATGCATTGCTTTCACTATCATTCTTTTCTGTCTTCCCAATGGACAGAAACTCTGGGACATGATTCAGAAATCGTTTGATTCATTCATTAAATTATTTATTTATTTTTGCTTAATACATTTACTTCTTCCACGATTTCCCATGGATTTTGAGAACATCAATTCCCCAGACTTTGGAATAGTTTGGCAGCAGTACACTCTATTTGATATACTCTAAGGGGAGCGGGGACAGCAGGGAGGGGGCTGGCTTGGTTGAAGAGTTCTGAGACTGGCACAGCCAAGCAAGAATGGGTAAGTGGAAACCCCTAGGTTCAATGATGTCGGAGGCTATATTAAATCTGCAAATGCCCCCAAGCTGGCAGCCAAGGAGACCAGTACTGTGATCAAGGTCTTATGAGCTCTTTTGGTGATCCCACCTACTGACTTTCCCTTAGTCCACCAACAAATGTCTTTATCATCACCACAGCCATTCACATTAAGATGGTGCAAAGGCCGGGCTCACAGACTCTCCCCGAAGGAACAACCAGACCCACCAAGGTCTTCAGGACTTAACTCTTGAACTGGTCACTTGGTTTAGCCAGTCCTTCAATTCAGACAACTAAAATAACATTTAAAATTTTGTTTTTCATTATTTGTTTTGCTGATTGAATCCACTCTCTGTTAGGCAGTGGGGAGTCTGTGAAACTGTTCAAGACTCAGAACAGGTTCCACTGCTCTCTTTCTTCCTCTGAGTCAGGGATGTGCTGCTTAAATCAGAGAGTGCTTTCCTGACCTCATAGCCACTCACTACTTGTGAGGCCTTTTGTCCCCATTTTAAAGAAAAAGAAACCGAGGCTCACCAAGGTAGATGGCTCGTTCAGTACCACTCAGCTGGTCAGTATTGTCGTCTGTATTCGTTTCCTAGGCCTGCCTTAGTAACAAAGTACCAAGTTTGATTGACTTAGAACAACAGAAATTGATTGCCTCACATTTCTGGAGGCTGGAAATTCAAAGTGCTGACAGAGCCACACTCCCTCCTCAGCCTCTAGGAGAGGCGCAGTCCTTGTCTTTTCCTGCTTCTGGTGGCTTCAACTGTTTTTTAGCTTGTGACAGTGTCACTCTCGTCTCTGACTCTGTCTTCACACTGCGGTCTTCCCTCTGTGTCTGTGTCTGATTTTCCTTTTCCTTATGAAAACACTAGTTACACTGGATTAAGAATCCTCTTGACTCCAGTATGACCTTGTTTTAACAGCTTCAGTTCCAATAAGGTCACACTTTGGAGATACTGGTGATTAGGACTCCAACATATATTGTGGGGAGGACACAATTCAATCCATAATATGATCCAAGCTACAATCCTGGTGTCTCCTCTCCAATTTGAAGGTGAATCCACTTGCTACCAGGAGGACATCTTCCTCTACAGTAGCGCTATCTCCAAGTCACAAATGGAAAGTACAGTGGACAGCTTCATTTTCATAGCCAGGGACTAAACGTGACAGCAGACTTGGGGGAGTCTTAGTTCATGCCTACAGTCAAGCATAAATACTGATAGAGCCCCGTTTCCATCTCAAACTTGATGAATGCTAGACAATTTATTATATAACCCCTCTACTTAGAGCAGACATTTTTCGAGCATTTCCTAAGTTTCAAGTACTGTGCTAAGACAATTGCCTGTATTATCCTAGACAATAACCTAATTAACTTAGTTACTTAGTAATTATCATCCCTATCTAACAGAAGAAGAAAGTGAGAAACTAAGCAGCAAAAGCCCTGCAGCTGGTTAGAGGCAAAGCCAGGATTTTAGCTCAGGTGAGTTTTATTCCCAACTCTGTACATGTAATCATAATATCACTCTGCCACCTGGGTGCAGACGGGACGTAGATCTGTTTTGTTACTCACAAACTTTAATGGACTGAGTTAAACCTCTTCCCAGCATTCTATTCCCCAAGGTGATATTTTGCAAATTGCATTCATCATCAAACAATTGCTCTTTTGAATACATTGTGGTGATTGTTCTAAAACCAAAGTCATGGCCTGATATGTTTAAGGGTGGAACAGAATATATTATCTTTCTGCTCAGGAAGAAGCTGGCTCTGAACACCAGGATGTGTCTACACTCATGAATGGTACTGACTACACAGATACTTTGCAGCTGCTGGTGGCTGACCTGGGGGCAAGGCCAGATCTCTGCAGTGACATAATTAGTTCAGGCTGGGTGCCACTTTGATATGCAAGGAGAAAGATTCCACTTCATACAAGTGACCTATTTTGCAAAGAATAGATTCATTAGCTGTTGGAACCATGGAGAACTTGTGACTGTTTAGCAACTGTGTGGTATTTTTGTGAATGTTTTGAGTTACACATATTCTCATCTGATGAAGAAGATTCTCCTCGTAGTAAAAGTTTGAGGGAGTAAACCCTTTTCCTTGTCTCAGCAAGACCTGTGGCGAACACTAGCAGGTATACTACCCTAACATTCTTAAGTCAATAGGTTGAAAGCATGGAAATGTGGCTGATACGAAAATATAGCAAAAAAAAAAAGAATTGGTGATGTGCTTTGTATTACAAAACCAAGGATTCTGCTCATTTCTTCATAATTTCTGGAAAATTTTGGGAAAGAGGTGCTTCTAATACTTTCCAGAATAAGCATATGCTACATCTTGCACCTCAGTTGCCAGCTTTTGTTGTAGACTGAATTGTGTGTCCTTATAATTTATATGTTGAAATTCTAATTCCCAATGTGACTCTATTTGGAGATAGGGTCTTTAAAGAGGTAATCAAATTTAAATAAGGTCACAAGGGTTGGTCTCTAGTCTGATATAATTATTGTCCTTATAAGAAGAAGAGACAACAAAGATCTTTCTCCACAAATACCCAGAGGAAAACCCATGGGAGGAAACAGTGAGAAGGCAGTTACCTACAATCCAAGGAGAAAGCCTTTACCAAACATCAACACTGCTGGACCCTTGATCCTAGCCTTCTGGACTCCAGAATAGTAAGAAAATAAATTCCTGTTATTTAAGACACTCAGTCTGTGGTATTTTGTTACGACTCAGATGACTAATCCGTCCTTGACTTTCCCAGTGCCACCCTCCACACTGACCCATGTCTCCAACTCGAGGACCATTTTCCTTCTTTCATTCTCCCGACAGTTTTTATAAAAGTTTGGAAGCATGCTAGGTAATTACAATACAGAGCTGGTAACAACAGCATACATTGGATAGTAGACATAATTTTTCCTAGAGATGAAACTAATTGACAGTTACCTCCCACAGGAAGCTTCCCTTTGCCTTTATACCAACATGCTACCTGACCATTTCTCCCTAATACTCCTCTTCCATCTGCCATTTTCTTCCCCTCCTTCCTAGGCTGCCCTTGGAAGCTCACTTGCTTAAGGTGGAGAATTCTACTCTCTCTTTGTTATGCCTTCCAGGTCATTCAGAGTGATGGGTGGGGCTTGCCTGCTCTCACAGGTAACTTATAGACACTTTTCCCCCTCCCCCGAATCCTAAGGTCCTAAGATGGATCATGTCAATTCAAGTAGCGAAAGCAGCTGCAGTCAGCTTTTGTTTTATATATATATATGTATGTATATGTATATATATGTATATATTTAAATCCTTGGATTTAAAAATTTATAATTTTGGAGAATATTTTAGAGTAAGTCTCTCTTTTTCAGTGAGCCAAGTCAACCCATACCAGAGACTATGATAAGTACAACTGTTTCTGATGAACAGGAAAACAACAATTTCATTTATACAACTCAATTTATCACTACATTTGGCCTTGATGTTAAAGTACAGTGCATATAAAATCCAAGACCTTATGATCCATCTATAACCAGGAACATTTAGCAGAAGAAAATAAACATGGGCACACAGACTTGAGTTCTAAACACACCTGTGGTCATTGTAGTTGTGTGCTACTGAGTGACAATTTACTTAACTCCTTTTACCACTGAGGATCACTTCTTCAGAATGGGACAACAATACAGTCACCTCAATGAATTATTGTAGAGATTAAATAAAGTATTGTGTATATATGGCATCTGGCACATAATGTATTTTCAGGACATGACAGTATTATTAATATTAGTAGGATCAAATTATTTTACTTAGTCTATGACCATTGAGGACTTCTTAAGCCACCTATAATCTCACTAATACCTATAATTTTACAGAGAAAATTGCCTGAGAGAGTAGGAATGAGTTGGGTAAAGCTGCTCATGTTCCCAGAGCCAGTTTTGGAAATTCCTTTTTCATATTGGATCCAGAACTTCATCTCACTCTATACTGTTCAACACCTTATTGGAAAAACTTCCAGGAGATCATAGCACATGGTTGGGGAAAACCCAAGCATTCGAAGTCAGGTATTTTCCAGTGCTAACTAACCATGAAGTCTGAACCCTATTATTACCACTTCAAAATTGACCAGGCACTCCATTGGAGTCATCTTTCCAAATCACATTTTTATTTCAGATGCTGTTTTCTCCCCTAAGAATTGGTCTGTACTGGCAGAGTTTTAACCCAGTGTCTCAAAGGAAGCCTCGGCGATCTTGGAACAAGACATATGAGGTGTAACAAAGATGTATGAAAACCTGCCTTGCCTCAAAGAGCTCATTCACTTGTGGGTAGATCAGAATCACACACCCAAATATCATAATGCAACAAGTCAGTCTAGAGAGTCACTAAAGTGGTTGAGACTAAAGACTTGGAGGTGTCATGAAACGTGCTAAATCTTGAAGACATGGGCCAGGCACTGTATTAAGTGCTGTATGTATATACATGCAATTCTCACAACCATCTTGTGAAATGTCATATTGTATCTATTTTATTGGTGAAGAAATAGGCTTAAAAGGGATTAAGTAGTTTTCCACAATCATGTGGCTAGAAGAGGGAATAAACTGGGAATCAAACCCAGGTTTGTGGGACTCTGAAGTCACACTCATGTGAGCTGCCTCCTTAGTCCAAAGGGAATGTGGAACTTTGGGCAATCTGCACCATGCTCTGAGTGTTCAAGCTAAATATAGCAACGAATTAGTATCTATATGCCAAATTGCTTTTTACCTGATTTTCTTCTGGGAAAAGAAACAATATGACTGTAAGCATCAAAAATAGAAGAGGGACAGTGGAAAGAACACTGTCAAGAGACAAGAAACCTGGGTTTTGGTCCCAGTTGTGCTATACTCCAACTCGGGAACCTGGACATCTGCCATTTCCTTCCTGGACCCATGTGTACCCTAGGGCTTTAGAACAGATTCTCACTGTTTTCTGAAGAAGTCTGGACATGTTATGAATCTGCACTAGAAAGAATGATAGGAGTTAATGGTGTTTTGATAAATTACAATAGAACAAAAGTCTGAGTTTATGTCAGGAAAATGATAATACATTGAGCTTTCCATGATGAGAAAACACTAATCACCACTTGGTCTAAAGCTGGAGCAACCAATGTCCATGTTATTGTTTGTTTGTTGGGGTTTTTTTTTAGTAAGATGATAATAAAGGGAAAACAAAACAGACACATCAAAATGCCAACAGAACCCAAATAAATGGGTCTCTTCTCCTCTCTCATCGACCTATCTAGGCAGAAAAATCTGGGAAAACACAAGAGATTCTCAGTGTATCATATCATTTAACCTGGCTTTTTTTTTTTTTTTTTTTTTAGAGTATCAATTCTATAACTAGAATTAGCTAAGGGGCTCAAAGTTGCTGTTCAATTCAGTGAAGTCAAATGAAAACATAACTGGAGAAAAACTCAAGAATATGAGCTTCTCAACCCTGGCCTAGAACTATTTCATCACTATGTACCATATAAAGGAAAATTATGCAGAATGTCTTGGAAGAATCAGTGGATTCAATGCTACATATTGCATATGCTGCATATTCACTGTCTTACATATGGCATTAACTTATTTAGCTGCTCTTCTACACATACCATGGACTACATACTCAATTGCCTCTCAGCTAAACTTTCTTAGACTTGGTTCCCTTGGAAGTAGAGACAGATAAGGGCTGGCATGTGGGTAGCCTCTTTGGAATGTGATTCCAGAGAACAGGAATGAGGGACAGAAAGACTGAAACAGAAAAAGGGAATAATGATACAAGAATGTATTCATGAGAAAGGCCATGATGATGGACAGCTTATTGCTTGATCCTGTGAGATGGACTGACCATGAAACCCTAGGAAATTTATTTCTAAACTATCCACCCAGGGTATGAGAGGAAACAATATTTATCTATTGATTTCTGTCCTCTACGAATCAAAGATGGTCCCATAACCATTAATTATCCCACATTTCTGGATTGCACATGTGAGAATGCACAATAGAATAACTGTAGGAATACCACAAGGTGGCAATATAGAAACCCAGGGAAAGAACCCAAAAGTATGTAGTGTAGGCCCAAGAGAAAGGGTTGTGAGGTTATAGCATTTTGAGGCCTATGCAGAACTACTTGCCAAAGCCATAACAGGAGTAAGTAAGAAGATATGAACTGCTGGGGAAAAAAAGATATCTGATATAGTCTACTTACTGGACTACTCAACCCCATTATGCCTTTCATCAAGTTCAACCCACTTTGTCCCATTTAAAAGAGGTAGGAGATAGGCAACCACATTCTACAAAAGCTTGATATAAGAGAATTGGCAAAACAAGAGTCAGTTCCTAATGCTGCAGCTAGGTTTGACCTATAAATTAATCCATCATTTCTCTTCTCCAATAACCAGTCTATTTTTTCCTCACTCATGCCAGCACTTTTACTGTTCAAAGTTCCTTGCTTCACCCCAGACCTTTGCAAGTGAAGGGTCTGATTTCCTGGCTACAATCCTCTTGTTGAGCTATGATTACTATCCTTGTCTGTTCACTATTATCACTAGCCGGGACACACCAAAAGGAGCACCAGAGAATTCATTGGATTATATATATTCTTTTTTCTGATTCCATTGTTTAGCTTTCTTTACCTGCTGGTCCATAAACATGAGGATCCCAAAGCAAAATGTGGCTGTCTTAGGTTACGTTTCCCAGGAAACAGAAGCTGAAGCTTGTGTGCAGAAAGTTTATTAGAAAAAGCATTCAGTGATTTGAGTTCTTCTGGGTATATTACCCATAGGGGCATTTCAGGGTCGTATGGAAGGTCAATTTTTAGAACTTTTAGGAATCGCCACACTGTCTTTCACAGAAGCTGTACTAGTTTACACTCCCACCAACAGGGTAGAAGTGTTCCCTTTCACCGCATTCTCTCCAGCGTCTGTTGTTTTTTGAGTTATTGATAATAGCCATCCTGATTGGAGTTAGGTGGTATCTCAGTGCAGTTTAATTTGCATTTATTTGATGACTAATGAGGCTGAGCATTTTTTTTTTTTTAGTTGGAGTCTCACTCTGTCACCCACGTTGGAGTTCAGTGGCATGCTCACAGCCACGCCAGCGTCAACCCGTTGGGCTCCAGCAATCCTTCCACCTCAGCCTTCCAAGTAGCCAGAACTACAGACGCGTGCTATCACGCCCAGCTTATTTTTTATTTATTGTAGAGACGAGGTCTTGCCAAATTGCCCAGGCTGGTCTTGAACTTGAGGGCTCAGGCAATCCATTCGCCTCAGCCTCCCAAAGTGCTGGGATTACAGGCTGAGCCACTGAGTCTGATTGAGGCTGAGCATTTTTTCATATATCTGTTGGCTGTTCATATGACTTCTTTTGCGAAGTGTCTATTCATATCTTTTGCCTACTTTGTAATGGGGCTGTTTGTTTTTTTCTTTTCAGCATGTTTGAATTCCTTGTAGATCCTAGACGTTAGGCCTTTGTCAGACATAATGTTGGCAAATATTTTTTCCCAGTCTGTGGGCTGTGTCCCCACTCTCTTGACGGTTTCTTTGGTTTTGCAGAAGTTTGTCAGTTTGATGAGGTCCTACTTGTCTATCTTATCTCTTATGGCATGGGCACTTGGGGATTTGACCAGAAATTGGTTGCCAGTTCCAATTTCCATAAGGGTGTGTCTCCTGAATTTTCTAAGTTTCTTATAGCTTGAAGTTTTACATTTAGGTCTCTGATCTATTTAGAGTTGATTTTTGTGTATGGTGATAGGTAGGGATCTTGTTTTAATCTTCTACATGTGGTCAGCCAGTTTTCCCAGCACCTTTTACTGAATTTACTGGAAGAATTCAAATCACTATAAAAAAGATACTTGCACGAATATGTTTATCACAGCATTGTTCACAGTAACAAGAGCATGGAACTAATCATGCTTCCCATCAAAAGACAACTGGATTTTAAAAATGTGGTACATCTATATGATGGAATACTAAGCAGCCATAAAGAAGAACAAAATCATGAACTTCATAGCAACCTGGATGGAACTAGAGTCGATAATACTGAGTGATCTTTCACAGAAACAAAGAACTGAGTATCACATGTTCTCACTCATATGTGGACCTTGAACATGTGATACTCAGTTCTTGAATAATTATCATAATACTATAAGGAAAGGATTGGCAGCAGTGGGAAACTACCAGGAGAGGAGAGGGATTAGTAGTAGTGGGAATCTGCCTGGAGTAGCGGGAAGGGGGTATACCTCATCAACAAGCATACCTGCATAATGATCATTTGTATACCTAACCCTGAATTGTATACCACACCTTTAAAATAGAAAAAATTTAAAGAAAAAAAAGTACTCAGGAATAACACCTGTGAAAGAGTGAGAGCAGTAAGACTGAGCAGAGGAAGAACTTCAATGGAGTGGCCACAGGGGCTGCAGATAATACCACTTGGAGTTCTGAAGCTGAAATGACTCTTCAGGTTTATCCCAAACTGAGACAAAGAGGCTGAACAGTTTTACTCCCGTATCGATCAGACAGCAGATGTGTGGTGCCTCCAGGGAGGAGTGAGTAGTAACTTGGATGCGACAGCTCCCTTTAGCTAAGAGCAAAATCTCAGGAAAACTCGATTGTGAGCTATCAGCAACACTCCCAGTGTCTTGGGCCTAAAGGACATCTGAGTGAAGCAGCCTTCACCAAAATAATAAATCATAGCTTCAGTTTAGTGAAACTGAAGCTCATGAACCCCAGAGACAGTTTTGGCTCAGGAGGCCAAGTGAGTTCTTGGTTTTGTGTAAGAAAGAAGTCAAATGTAAACATAAGCAGAAGACAAAAAAGTAAGTTTATGAGAGAAACAGAAAGGTGGCTAGTTCATCGGTAGAGCAGTCTCCATGCATCACTGGAGTTTCAGTTGTTAATGAAAGCAAAGCTATTGAAATGACAGAAAACAGGCTGCTCCAATAAGCAGAGCAGCCTGGGCTACTCTACAGGAGGAAAAACAGTCACACATCACTGGGGTTTTGTTTTTACAGCTATTTCTTGAATTCATGTTAAGCAAGGGTTGGATTATCTGTGGACTTTTCAGGAAAGAGGTGGCGGTTTCCTGGATTCAAAATTTCCTCTTCTAAAACCATATAGAGTAACTTCCAGGAGTTGCCATGGTCATTGTGAACTGTCATGGCTTTGGTGGGAAAGTCTTTTAGCATGCTAATGTATTATACTTAGCATATGAGCAAAAAGAGCAAGCAGAGGGCACTTTTAAATTTTAGATTCAGGAGGTACATATGCATATTCGTTACACACAAACATTGTGTAGTGGTGAGGACTGGATCTCTGGTGGCCCATTCTCCAGACAGTAAACATTGTGCCCTATAGATAATTTCTGAACACAGTCCCCCTCCTCCCTTATTGGTGTCCCCAGTTTCTATGATTTTTATCCTTATGGTCTTTCAAGTCCTATATATGAGTGAGAACATGAGTGTTTGATTTTCTGTTTCTGAGTCAGTTCACTTAGGATGATCTCCAGTTCCATCAATTCTGCTGTGAATGACATGATTCCCTTTTTTCGTATGGCTGTGGAGTATTTGATAATGTTTATATATCACATTTTCTTCTTTTAATTTCTTTTATTTTAAAGATGTGAAGTCCAATTCAGGATCAGGTATACAAGTGGTCATCATACAGGTAAATTTAGACATCACTTTTGTCCCCATTTTGCCTGGTATGAAATCAGGCACTCTTATTGATGTTAAGTGCCCCACCCCCACCCCCCAGGCAGTTTCTGACTACTATCAATTCCTTTCTTATTGTATTATGGCAAATGTTCAGGGTCCACTTGTGAGTGAGAACATGTGGTACTCAGTTCTTTGTTTCTGTGATAAATCACGGAATACTACAGATTCTAAATCCATCCAAGTTGTGGTGACGGTCGTAACTTTGTTGTTCTTTACAAATACATAATATTCCATCGTGTATATGTACCACAATTTTTTTATCCAGCCCAGCTTTGATAGGTAGCACAGTTGGTTCCATGTTTTTGCTTTTGTAAATACTGCTGCAATAAAGATGCCTGTGCAGGTGTCTTTTTTGTAGAGTGATTTAAGTTCCACCAGTTATATTCCCAGAAAGGGGATTGCTGGGCCATATGGAAGGTCAATTTCTAGTTCTTTTAGGAATTGTCACACTGTTTTTCATAGAGGTTGAATCAGTTTGCACTCCCACCTACAGTGTAGAAGCGTTTTCTTTTTTCCGTATGCTCACCGCATCTGTTGTTTTTTGGTTTATTAATGATGGTCATTATACTGGAGTTAGGTGGTATCTCAGTGTGGCTTTGACTTGCATTTCTCTGATGACTAGTGAAGCTGAGTGTTTTCTCATGTGTTTGTCAACTGCTCATATGTCTTCTCTTAAGAAGTATCTATTCATGTCTTTTGCCTACTTTTTAAGGGGACCATTTGCTTTTTTCTTTTTGGCATACTTGAGCTCCCTGTAGATACTGGATGTTAGACCTTTGTCATATATGCAGTTGGCAAATATTTTTTCTCATTCTGTGGGCTGTCTCCTCTCTCTCTCGATAGTTTATTTTGCTTTGCAGAAGCTTTTTGGTTTGATGAGTTTCCATTTGTCAATCTTATCTCTTGTGGCATAGGCTTTTGGGGTTTTGATCAAGCATTGCTTGCCTATTCCAATTTCCATAAGGCTGTCCCCTATATTTTCTAAGAGTCTTAATGTTTGAGGTTTTACATTTAGGTCTTTGATCCATTAGGAGTTGATTTTTATCTATGGTGATAGGTAGAGGTCCTGTTTCATTCTTCTGCATGTGGTCCACCAGTTTTCCCAGAGCCGTTTACTGAATAGGTTCTCCTCTCTTCATTGGTTGTTGTTGGAGGCTTTGTTGAAGATGCATTGGCTGAAAAATTGAGTTTTTGCTTCCAGAATCTACCCCATTTCATTGGTCTATATGCCTGTTCTTGTATCACTACCAGGTTGTTTTGATTATTGTAGCCTTGTAGTGAAATTTGAAGTCTGAGAGTGTGATACCTCCCACTTTGCTTCTTTTGCTAAGGATTGTTTTGGCTATTTATGGTCATTTATGTTTCTATATGAATTTCTGTATTGCCATTTCCAGGTCTGAGAAGAATGATGTTGGTAATTTAATTAGTATGGCATTGAATCTGTAGATTGCCTTTTGTAGGAAGGACATCTAAACAATGTTGATTCTTCCAGTCCATGAGCATGGAATATTTTTCCATTTGTTTGTATCATCTTTGAGTTCTTTGAGCAGTGTTTTGTAGTTTTCATTGCAAAGGACTTTCACTTGTCTTATTAGGAAGATGCCAAGGTATTTCATTTATTTATTTTTTGTGCGTGGCCATTGTGAATGGGATTGTACTTTTTATTTTGTTTTCTGTTTGTTTGCTGTTGGTGTACAAGAATGTGACTATCTTTTGCAAGTTGATTTTGTACCCTGAGACTTTGCCAAAGTCCTTAATCAGTGTCAGGAAGTTTTTGACAGATTCTCTTGGATTCTCCAGATTCTCTTGAATTTTCTAAGCATAGGATCATATCATCAGCAAAGAGGAATAACTTGACTTCTTCTTTTTCTATTTGGATACCCCTGATTTCCTTCTCTTGTCTGAATTATCTAGCTGGGACTTCCAACACTATATTGAACAGGTGGGGTGAGAGTAGACAGTCTTGTCTTGTTCGGTTTTCAGTGAAAATGCTTCCAATTTCTGTCCATTTAGCAATATGTTGGTTGTGGGTTTAACATGTTTGCTCTTATTATTTTGAGGTATGTTTCCTCTATGCCTAGGAGTTCAAGGGATTTTTTTATCAAGAAGGGGTGCTGGATTTTATTGAAAATTTTTTCTGCATCTAATGATATGATCATGTGTTTCTTGTTTTTACATCTGTTGATGTATTTAATTGCATTTAAGGTCTTGCAGATGTTGAACCGACTCTACATCTCAGAAATGGAGCCTAATTGGTCATGATGAATGATTTTTGAGATGTGTTATTGGATCTGATTTGCTAGAATTTTGTTGAGTATTTGTGCATCTATGGTCATCTGGGATGTTACCCTGTAGTTCTCTTTTTTTATTGGCTCTTTACCCAGTTTGGGTATCAGTGTGATGTTAGCTTCATAAAATGATTTGGGGAATGTTCCATCGTTCTTAATTGCCTGGAATACTTTCAATAGGATTGATATTAGCTTCTCCTTGTATGTTTTGTAGAATACTGCCAGAAATCCATCCGGTCCAGGACTTTTTTATGTAGGCAGTTTTCTTATGACAAGCTCAGTTTCCTAGGTTATTATTGGTGTATTTAAGATCTCAATTTCGGAGGGGGGGCAAGATGGCGACCTGGCAACCCAGTGTCTGAAGCCCTCTGCAAGGGAGATCTGCAGTGGGTCTCTGACTCTCGCCCCCGGGAGGCTGGGGACCCCAGCATTGCAGCTTACTCCTCAAACAGAGCTTGGCCATCGCTATCACTGGAACATCGCAAGGACTGGACATTTTTACTGCATTGTCCTCTCCCGCTGCTACCGCAGCCCCTCCCCCCACCAGCGCTCACGCCGCCGCCGCCGTCGCCGCCGCCGCGCCCGCCGCGGCCTCTGGCACGGGTAGCTCATCACACCCCGGCCGGAGGAGATCCACATCAAACCGCTTCAGGGAAGATCTGCTGGGATCGCTGCCACCGCTCCTGCGACGGAGACTGTCCTGCCCACCCGGCGCG
>NW_007247398.1:0-846 GCF_000164805.1 Carlito syrichta
TCCATTCAAAATAGCCACACAAAAAATGAAATACCTTGACATCTTCCTAACCAGAGACGTGAAAGACCTTTACAATGAAAACTACAAAATTCTGCTCAAAGAAATCAAAGATGGCACAAACAATTGGAAAAATATCCCATGCTCATGGATTGGAAGAATCAACATTGTGAAGATGTCCATCTTACCTAAGTCAATCTACAGATTCAATGCAATACCTATCAAATTACCAGCAACATTCTTCTCAGACCTAGAAAAAACAACACAGGAATTCATATGGAAACACAAACGACCAAGTATTGCCAGAACAATCCTCACCAAAAAAAACAAAGCAGGTGGTATCACATTACCAGACTTCAAACTTACTATAAATCTACAATAATCAAAAGAGCTTGGTATTGGTATAAAAACAGGCATATAGACCAATGGAATAGAATTGAGATTCCAGAGGCAAGACCTCAATTTCTCAACCAACTCATCTTCGAAAAGGCCTCCACCACCAACCACTGGGGAGAGGAGAACCTATTCAGTAAATGGTGCTGGGACAACTGGCTGACCACATGCAGAAGATGGAATCAGGACCCCTATCTCTCATCATACAAAAAAATTAACTCCAAATGGATCAGGGACCTAAATATAAAACCACAAACCATATGAACCTTAAAAAATGAAGGACATACCCTCATGGAAATTGGAACTGGCATCCAATTCCTGAACAAAACCTGAAACCCCCAGGCCATAAGGGTATAAGATAGACAAATGGGATCTCATTAAACTGAGAAGCTTCTGCAAAGCCAAAGAAACCATCAAGAGAGTAGGAAGACAGCCTACAGACTGGGAAAAAGTATT
>NW_007247398.1:1569-7438 GCF_000164805.1 Carlito syrichta
CAGCAACCTGGATGGGGCTAGAGTCTATAATACTAAGTGACCTCTCACAGAAACAAAGATCTGAGTACCACATATTCTCACTCATATAGTGGACCTTCATCATCCAATGTGCTACTATAAGAATATGACTGACAGTGTTCGGAAACTATGGGGGGGAGATGGGACTAATGGTAGTAAACATCTGTCTGGAGATGGGGAGACACCAATTATCAACAAGGTTGCCTGAATGAAGCATATTTGTATACCTCATCCTTGACTGTACCCCACAATATCAAAATAAAAAATAATTTTTATCAAAAAAAAAAAAGCAGGATGGTATGGTGTCTGCCCAGTCCAGGGAGCCAGAGGTGGAAAATTATGGTCCAAAAAATTGTGACCAAAGACCAGAAGATGAAAAGTTTGCAGAGAGTTGTGTCTCCCACCACTCCAGTGTTTGCTTCAAGTGGGGAGAGTACATCTTTCTTAAACACGAAAAAGATGTTCAAGGACATTGGAAAGAAAACTGGTGCTCTGGAAGTTGACAGAAAGTATTACACATTATTGCAAGAATGCAAGACCAAGGCCTAGCTCAGAAACAATGCCTAAAATCAGGGTTAAGAAAGGAGAGGAGCAGATAGATCGAGCTCAAACAGGCTCAGCCTGATTCTGCCCAAGATGTGCAATTCAAGAAGGAATTAACAAAAATAGGACCATACATCATTTCCTACAAGGTGCACTCAATGAACTTCACCCTGTTCTTCAAGCTACAAAAAGAGCTCCTTAATCCCTTCTTTTTGTCCTTCAAAGTGGCAGTAAATTCACTCTTCAGATGCACTGACATGGTTTCAGGATAATTTCCAAAATCAAGCTTCCCTTGGAACTGCAAATTCGATACAGCTTTTTCCATCCTGTGGTGAACAATGCAGTTGATCTAACAGGAAGTGTCTGCAACTTCTCCAGAGTGTCTGTTTCAACTGACAGCTCAGGATGGCTATTACCATCTGTCACTGGCACCTCTTTCCAGTCACTCATGGGTGGTGCCTACCTTTACCAACATTCCAGCACAACTATGCAGTCTGGGGTTGCTGCCTAGAGTCAGATCTCCACTTCAGTTGCCTCTTATTCAGGTAGTTATTCAGGTAATTGGCATATTGCAAGAAGAACTGAAAATAATTTATCTTCACTCAGTGACTTCACTGTGACTGTCATTGACTGCGGCATAGCTGGTCCTTCCATTTCTATGACAGTCTGGTATGATACAACTTCCTATGTCAATGCCATGGTCCCTCCATATACACCCATGTCTGCCAACCTTGTTCAACAGGCACCATCCCAAATTCCATATCAGGGAAGGGCAGATTCCTTACTACATTCAAGGCACAGGGGGTCCTCTAGTATTTGGAGCACTTGTCTCCTCCCTACAATCCTATGACTCTGTGGCATACCCAGGATACAACACCTCTGCTGCTCAACCACAAATGGTTATGATGCTAAAGGAGAATCAGTCCACAAATATCTTAACATCAGCCTCCAACTCTGGAAACTGCTATACCGTACCTGCTCCGCACATCACAGAAACACATTTTGAAGCAATGGAAATAACCAAGGAGATTGAGTCTTCCCTTGATTTGAAAACTTCAGGTCAGAAAATTGGTCCACTACAAAAGACAGAATTCCCCAAGTCCTGTCATAGCAAAGATATTGAAATAATTGAAATTAGTTCATCACCTGAGCTTGGGGACAGTTGTGTGAAAGCTCCTATCCAGGAATCTACTAAGATAGATTCCAACCTAGGAGAAAACAGCATACATCTTGAGGCTCCAGCACACTTGAATGTGAAACTGAGTCTAGAAGCAGTTTTGCATACATCAGTACACTGGCAGAAGATAATCATCTTCTATCATTCTTTGATTCCTAAGAAATCTTGATCTGGCCAAAAGCCAGGAACATTCACATAATAGGAATTTGAGTGAGATCAAAACCAAGCTTTCCAAGTCTCTGGGTGTCTACCAGACCCCGATAGAAAATGAAGACTCTCCAACACTCCCTTTACAAATTCCTGATATTCACCATCTTATGTCCAGCATTGATCCTCTTGGCCCTGAGGAACAACCTTGTTGGGAAAGTTCCAATCTACCAGGAAACAGCCAAAGTCTTGAGGATCAACGGACCCTTGAATGTGAAATTGAGTCTAGCAGCAGTTTTGCAGACATCAGCACACTGTCAGAGGTTATTCTCCTTCCAACGCTCTTTGATTCCTTCAAAGACCTTGACGAGCTCAAAAGTTCCACAGGAATCAAAGCTGAAAAATACCATATCCATCAAAGGGAATCAAGTGCAGGAAAACTCAAGTACCATAAAGGGTCCCTCTATTGAAATCAGGAAGAACAAACACAAACTTTATGAACCTATCAAAGGAGCTCCAGAGGTCAAAATCCTGTCAAAAAACCTCGAGAGGCAGTTAGAGAAAATGTGGTTATTTCTACTGTTACAGCCAATGACAGGCCTCCTGCAGAGCATTCTGACAGCACACCTCAGAAAGCTGCATCCAGCAGAATTAGCAAAATGAAGGACCATAGACACAAAAAGACCCAAAGAACCAGAGAAAGCAACACCAAGGGATCCCAAGAGTGTAAGCCATTGGAAAACACCATCAAGGCAAAAGAGCCAAACACTTTTAAGATAACACTGAAAAATAATCTACCTGTGTTTAGCCCAGAGGACTTTAAAAAGCCTCCAACTGGCCAAGGCATGCATATTCTGAAGTCTGTGCAGGTTTTCTATCCACTGAGAAAGATGATTGGGAAGCAAAGTGGAGTCTCTTCTACCTGGACGAGAGGATACTCATGATATAGCAACAACCCCAAGCCATGCCTTGCTCTCAGGCCACAACTGGACATCCCACACGAGGGTAAACTGGACATCCCACACCGCATTCAAGCCACAACTGGACACCCCAGATGAGGGTACAACCTAGTTTTCTACATATATAGATATAATTTCTCAATTTAAGTATATTTTAAAAGTTAATGAAACTAAAATCAAATGTAAAGGAATGGTTTCTCAAGCCACAGCTAGACACACCACACCACTGGACACCCCACACAAGCTACAACTGGACACCCCACACTGAGCAAATGCAAGGCAAAGTCCCAAAATGAAACAACAATGCTGAAAATCAGTGGTCATCTCCATTTCAGGATGAACTTCCACCACCTGGGAAGGTCATGTTGGTACCTCTGCCCTTTCCAACTCTGGACAAACCTCAAGCTCGACCTACTCCTTGATAACTGAAGTCTCTGGTCACACGAAAGCCTGCTGTGCCTTACTCTGCCAGGCCTGTTACGACTAACTCTGCTCAGCCTACTGCAGACAGTCCATCCCAAGCAGCACAGCTTCAACGGGTCCTGTCAGACCAACTCAGCCAATGTCAACCAATGAAACCTGACTAAGCTCCACAGCTTCAGTTCAACCTCCTATCCCTCAGTGTGCTCCACTTAGGCCCAGCCCCTACAAAATACCACCTCGCACTTCTCTCTACAAGAGGCCTGTTTTCCCTGCTGAGTTCAAGTTCCAGCCACCACTCAGTCCTCAAAACCATTATCTACTTGAAGACTTCAGCTGCCCACCAAGACTGTGGAGGAAACCTATTGTATCTCAACAAGTAATATCAAGCCATCACAGAAGGGCAGTGGCCAGAACGTGAGGACATGAAAAGGCAGACTCAACAAGAACGTCAAAAGGCCGCCAAATATACCTCCTGGGGAAAAGTGCAGTTTTTTGTTCAGAGGCAAAATGAGATGGAAATTTCTCAATACTATGGCTACAGAATGTAGATGTTGTGAAGATTGTTGGTATACTTTCTGGTACCACCTAGTTTTCTACATATATATAGATACAATTTCTCAATTTAAGAGTATTTTAAAAGTTAATTAAACTAAAATAAATGTAAACGAACTGTTCAATTTACAACTAATAAAGATTTTCCTGAATTTTGAAAAAAAAAATAGAACGCGATGGACTTCTGGCAAGGTGGCGGATGGGGCAACTTGGTCTGTGAAACCCTCTGCAAAGGAGAACTGCAGTGGGTCTCTGGCTCTCCACTGGGGACTGCAGATCCCAACATTGCAACCTGCTCTTCATACGGAGTTTGGCCATTGCCACTGCTTGGGCATCGCAGCGGACTGGACAGCCACTGCAGGGCAGATGCTGCTGCTGCCGCTGCTGCTGCTGCCACTGCCGGTAGCACATCGCACCACAGGGCCGGAGGCAATCCACGACTTCTGTTCTTGAAGCCCCTTCAGGGAAGGTCTGCTGGGATCACTGCCACCACTCCTGCAACCAAGACGTCCTGCCCACTGTGAGTCTCCTACCTGTGCCCTGAGGCAGGCATCCATCTCCAGTCTCTGCTGGTTCCTGTCCAGCCCCACCCCCTCTGGGGCGAGCAGCTGCGATAGCACCACCTGCTGGCGATTCAAGGTAACAACACCGAAATGGAAGGAACAAGCTTGAAAACGACATAGACCAGAATGGTGAACGGAGGGTGATCCGAGCTATCCTTCACAGCAGACCAGGGGCAACTGACCCTAACTGCAAACTAATTTACCAGCTTGAAAAGAAAGCTAGAAATAAGAACTGAAAGGCCATTGGACTTAAACGAAAAGTCTCAGAGTGTGCTTCACTGATTCTGTTAGTTTGATGACTTAATTCTATTCCCACTGTATTGTTCCTTTTTTTCTCTTCTTATTCTTCTCTTTACTTCTCTCTGTAAACCATATCCTTGTATAGAGTAACAGCACACCAATAAGGTGGTTGGTTAGCATGTATGTTAGCATCACTATATTTTTTTTATGGAAGTTGGCTCGTCTGTAGCTGTGATCTACTGTTTTTTATCTGTTTCAGCATAGGTCTTTCTCTCCATTTGGTGGCACACGTTTGTTTCCCCCCTTACACTTCTATCTCTTCACCTCCGTCTTCAACCCACTGTCTGCTCTATTCTCTCCCCTCTGCTATCCACATTTTATTTCAGGAGTAAACTTACAGCCCCACTGCATGGACAGATTCCAAGGCAGTGGGAAGTGGGTTACAGATTATCCACACACCTGTCAGAAACTACCAGTACCTGCAGATAGATTTTGAGTCACAACTGTCCCCTTAAGTAAATCTCAAAACTGCAAAAAGGACCGCCCCATCCTACAGTGCAACTCCAGAATTGAACAAGGTAAGAGGGCATACATAAAGAATAGGAGATTGAACAAACAGAAGTAAAATCAATCCCTTTACACCTGAATAACAGAATGAAAGAAGATGGTGACATGGAGGGAAGGAAAAAGTAGGGAAGGAGAAAAATCGCACAAATGAAGAAAACCAAAAGAAGCATATAGGTCTCACACAGACCCTTGGGAGATCAGACACTGAGAAAACAGATTCTGGTTCACAAACAATGAAGAGACCCTAGAATGACTGGTCACATGCAACAAACCCAGACATCAAGACATTAATGGAGAGAATTTTAAAAATTGAGGAGAGACAAGAGGAAAATAGGAAGGAGCCGATGTCAGAAATAACAGCAGTAAAAAATACTGTGATGGAAATGAATAGCAGACTAATAAGCATGGAAACCAGAATGAGCCAAGCAGAAGAAACAATCTCAGAGCTCTAAGACCAAAACACAGAACTAACCCAAACTGTCAAAAGCATAGAAAAGAAGCTCTCACAGCAGAGCGCGCCGGCAGCTGGAGGGGAGCGCGGCGATCAGAAGATGGCGACCTGGCAACCCGGTGTCAGAAGCCCTCTGCAAGGGAGATCTGCAGTGGGTCTCTGACTCTCACCCCCGGGAGGCTGGGGACCCCAGCATCGCAGCCTACTCCTCAAACAGAGCTCGGCCATC